>NC_143047.1:11832500-11930000 GCF_057628025.1 Oncorhynchus mykiss
CTAGGTATGTTTTAAAGGCCAGGGGGCGGTGTGCTATTGTGGAGATGTGATTCACCTCAGAGACTTTCACCTTTGTGTCTTGAAAATCCTGGCTTTCCTCGTCCCCCAGAAAGGCTTTCCACAACCATTACTTCAGTGTCACCTTTTTAACCCTTTCAACACAAAACATAGATCTCCTTTTGACTGGGCAGAGACCCATCTCATAGTGAATGCTCTTTCCGTGATAATATTGCACTGGTCTCCTTACTCAAAAGGAGGGGAGAGAGGGAGAGGGAGAGGGAGAGGGAGGGAGGGAGGGAGGGAGAGGGAGAGGGAGAGGGAGGGAGGGAGGGAGGGAGGGAGGGAGGGAGGGAGGAGAGAGAGAGAGAGAGAGAGAGAGAGAGAGAGAGAGAGAGAGAGAGAGAGAGAGAGAGAGAGAGAGAGAGAGAGAGAGAGAGAGAGAGAGAGAGAGAGAGAGAGAGAGAGAGAGAGAGAGAGAGAGAGAGAGAGAGAGAGAGAGAGAGAGAGAGAGAGAGAGAGAGAGAGAGAATTACCATTTGTAAGATAAACCCATTCCTGCCCCAGTTTAAATTACACTGTGTTTTTCTTTTTTGATTTCCATTTGCGCATAATGCTCTCTCTCAGCATGTTTAAGTTATATTATTAGCGTGTGAGCGTTTCTCTCGAGATTTTTTTTTCTTCTCACTTTTTTCCCTCCCTTTTATTTCAGTGGGGATTCTCGCCTCCCGATGCATTAGCCTCCTGTAATTGACAAATGATCTTTAGATGGTCTGGAGATTGAGAGGCAGCTCTCTAGCCTGGCTACAGTATAGGGCTGTATTACTGTAGTCTATTTGGGACGGGCTCCTGTGGTACAGGGGGTGTTCAGGTCACTGTGCCATCCAGACCCCTAATCCTCTCTCTCTCTCACAGCTCATTGTGTGAAATAACAAATGGCTGGGCAGCTCCTAGCACAAAGGGCTATCACCACATTATTCAAGAGAAGCCGTGGAGCCTTGCCAGGGTCTGCTGTTAGGAGGGGATGGAGAAAAAAATCTGCGTATTGTGATTTGCCATTTATAATTGGCTGGTGATGCTAAATGGTCGGTGGCCAGAACTTTTTTAAACGCAATCTGTGGCTGCGTTCGGGCCGATGTATCGCTAATGACAGATCGCCACGAACGCTTGGGAACAGAATGGTGCTCATGTAAAGGCTAGAGAAACACAAATATGTTTATGTGTTCTATCCAGAGATGTTTGGATGAGTCAGAGGTCATAGTACAGAAGTTTGACTTTGTAATATAAATATATTAAATAAATGAAGGGGAAAAGATAGGAGTGGGACAGAAAGATAACTGATGACTATACGCTGTGGCTATAAAGCTATGCTAGAATCCCTGTGACTATTTTATAGAGGACACGCCCTCTGTTTGTAAGCCAGAGTAGCTGCCCCCCAGTCTGATCAGAGCAGTATTTTTGAGGTATGGGATGACAGGGCTCATGGCTGATACTCCTGTTGGCAGTGAGAGAAAGATACCGGGCTGGTTCTCAGGGGGAGCTGTCCTCTACATAGTGCGCTCAACGAAAGATACTATTTGATAAAGACTCCACTCCCCAAAGCCTCCATAAATAATGAAAAGTTAATGAAGAGGTAACTTAATGATGTAATGAATATCACTCGAGCAAGGTCAAGCCGAAGGGGGAAAGTTGGTGGGCTTTCTAAAAGCCATGAGATCTATTGTATGAGCCTGTCTGTGGGCCTGTTGTGTTCTTTCTGGTCGGTTGTGCAGTCTAACCTTGCTTACAGTAAGTGTGTGTGTGTGTGTGTGTGTGCGTGCGTAGCCCAGTGGAGGGACTGGATCTAGTGTTGAACTGGTGATTAAAAATTGAGAGGGTTTGAATGACACCGATGAGAGTGTGTCGGAGCCAGGTGCGATCGATAGTGCTCTGAGTGGCGTGCACTGTGTGTGTGGACCATAAACCATGCCATCCCAGGTCTTCAATGGTCAGCAACCAATGTTCTCTATCACCAATAACATTTAACATCAGAATGATCCGTAATATGAAGTAGCCTGTATTTACCCCTGACATTATTTTATGTAGTGTTGGGACTTGCCCCAAGATTATATTTTCAACCAAAATTGTTTTCCCCCTGTGTCCTGTACTTAAAGATGAATGGACATTTGGTCCATGTGTGCTGGTGACATGACCCTGCAGAATGGATCCAGTTTCAGCGCTCTCGTCTCAGTCCGAGAAGTGCTTACTTGGCGGTGGCCAGGTGGCCTGTTCGATCTGTTTCCCTTTGTCTGATGTAAAGACATTTCTGCCCTGACTCCCTATGCTGTGAGGCTGAGGTAAAGAAGTGTCTGCCCTGACTCCCTATGCTGTGAGGCTGAGGTAAAGAAGTATCTGCCCTGACTCCCTATGCTGTGAGGCTGAGGTAAAGAAGTGTCTGCCCTGACTCCCTATGCTGTGAAGCTGAGGTAAATAAGTATCTGCCCTGACTCCCTATGCTGTGAGGCTGAGGTAAAGAAGTATCTGCCCTGACTCCCTATGCTGTGAGGCTGAGGTAAAGAAATGTCTGCCCTGACTCCCTATGCTGTGAAGCTGAGGTAAATAAGTATCTGCCCTGACTCCCTATGCTGTGAGGCTGAGGTAAAGAAGTATCTGCCCTGACTCCCTATGCTGTGAGGCTGAGGTAAAGAAATGTCTGCCCTGACTCCCTATGCTGTGAGGCTGAGGTAAAGAAGTGTCTGCCCTGACTCCCTATGCTGTGAGGCTGAGGTGAAGAAGTGTCTGCCCTGACTCTTTATGCTGTGAGGCTGAGGTAAAGAAATGTCTGCCATGACTCCCTATGCTGTGAAGCTGAGGTAAAGAAGTATCTGCCCTGACTCCCTATGCTGTGAGGCTGAGGTAAAGAAGTATCTGCCCTGACTCCCTATGTTGTGAGGCTGAGGTAAAGAAATGTCTGCCCTGACTCCCTATGCTGTGAGGCTGAGGTAAAGAAGTGTCTGCCCTGACTCCCTATGCTGTGAGGCTGAGGTAAAGAAATGTCTGCCCTGACTCTCTATGCTGTGAGGCTGAGGTAAAGAAATGTCTGCCCTGACTCCCTATGCTGTGAGGCTGAGGTAAAGAAATGTCTGCCCTGACTCTCTATGCTGTGAGGCTGAGGTAAAGAAGTGTCTGCCCTGACTCTCTATGCTGTGAGGCTGAGGTAAAGAAGTGTCTGCCCTGACTCTCTATGCTGTGAGGCTGAGGTAAAGAAATGTCTGCCCTGACTCTCTATGCTGTGAGGCTGAGGTAAAGAAGTGTCTGCCCTGACTCCCTATGCTGTGAGGCTTCTACAGCACATGCGATTGGGGGAGGTCGGATGAATAAGGCTACACTAAAGCCCAGATCTGGTAGTATGGCTTCGACCTGTTGTCGGGGTAGACCACATTAGCATAGTGTTGTCGGGCAGGTTGTGGTAAAAGGCTGTGTGTGTGTGTGTGGATTTGCCAATGTATGAAACTAGGTGTGGGGATGATGGTCTGAGGACTTGTGAGGAAAGTGACAGAGAGAGAGTGAGACAGCCTGTGTGCTGCAGAACAAGCCTCTCACATGGGCTTTGCCTTGCTCCAGGCAGGGCCAGGGTCTGTGCAGGTTATACAGATTGTTGACACACACACACACACACACACACACACACACGCCGTTACGCTAGAACTCAACTCCAATGCAATGTGGGAATAGCATGATTTGTAGCACAAGTGCAAACACGTTGCTGAGCGGTTTCCTAATGTGCCTGGAGAGACTTGGGGGTCTCCCTCTCTGGCGAGTTTATAGATGACTGGTGTGTCTGTGCCCGTGTGTCACGGAGACACAATCCACCCGTCTAGTTTCCCTTAACAAGCCTCAGGTCAGACTGCCTGGCACTCATCTACCCTTAAGCACAAGTCAAGCTATTAAACAGATGGAGTCACTACTGAGAAGGTTTTTTTCTCCCTGCTTTATTTAAACTACTCAAATGTAGCTAGTCAACCTCGGATATACAGTATGCACTATTAGGATGGTAGGGTCTTAGTAAATATGCTCAAGTAGCAGCAGACAGAGGGAGTGAAAAAGAACACCTGAACTCAGAACAGAAATGAAGCGACTAGCAAGGTTGGGTGGCTGTGTAGCAGAGCACACATTCAAAGTGAAAGAATTTCATTTTCTTCATCCAAAGACGGCAAACCCAGGCTTTCAGAAGTCCCGTCTGCACACAACAGCACAGCCCCGAGCCCTTAGATGGCCAGCGATTCATAGGAGATATTCACCCTGTGGTTATCATAGAGGACAGGGCATGTCCCAGGCCAACTCCTGTGGGACGGCTGTGGGTTACAAGGGGAACGGCGGTAGAGAGCTTTCTATTAGGGAACAGAGAATGAAAAAGCCTTTTTACCAACATTCATATCTGGGATTGGGTTTTTCTTTTCTTTGAGGGGCAAGCGGATGTTTTTTTTTCTTACACAGGACAAGTAAGGATGCAGATTAAACAGAACCTTTTTGAATGTTGTTGTATAAAAGTGAGTGTCTGTATGGTGGCTTTTAACAAGGCATAGAGTGCAGTACATGTGACTGCTGAGGTGTGACCAGTCCACCCTTTTCCCATCCTTGATTGTCAGCATCCTTTGCTGTATATTTCTAAAAAGCAGAACAGTAAGGAGCAACAAAGGTGTGATAGGTGGTGCATGTGTACGTGATAAGAGCAAGCCTCCTTGACTGGAAGCTTCTTGGAGGTGCCCTGTGCTCTACCACCACCTGACTCACTATGATGTGTCACACTTAAATTGTGCATGCTGGTGTAATGAGCATCGGTCATCAGAAGACACCATTCAAATTATATCTGCTCCGGAATCTGATCCTGTCTGGTGTTGTGTCTCCACAAACAATAACTCACATTTACGTTCAGCCTGATCCTGTCTAGTGTTGTGTCTCCACACACATAACTCACTTTTACTTCCAGCCTGATCCTGTCTAGTGTTGTGTCTCCACACACATAACTCACTTTTACTTCCAGCCTGATCCTGTCTAGTGTTGTGTCTCCACACACATAACTCACTTTTACGTTCAGCCTGATCCTGTCTAGTGTTGTCTCCACACACATAACTCACTTTTACGTTCAGCCTGATCCTGTCTAGTGTTGTGTCTCCACAAACAATAACTCACTTTTACGTTCAGCCTGATCCTGTCTAGTGTTGTGTCTCCACACACATAACTCACTTTTACGTTCAGCCTGATCCTGTCTAGTGTTGTGTCTCCACAAACATAACTCACTTTTACTTCCAGCCTGATCCTGTCTAGTGTTGTGTCTCCACAAACAATAACTCACTTTTACGTTCAGCCTGATCCTGTCTAGTGTTGTGTCTCCGCAAACAATAACTCACTTTTACGTTCAGCCTGATCCTGTCTAGTGTTGTGTCTCCACACACATAACTCACTTTTACGTTCAGCCTGATACTGTCTAGTGTTGTGTCTCCACAAACATAACTCACTTTTACTTCCAGCCTGATCCTGTCTATTGTTGTGTCTCCACAAACACAACTCACATTTACTTTCAGCCTGATCCTGTCTAGTGTTGTGTCGCCGCAAACATAACTCACTTTTACGTTCAGCCTGATCCTGTCTAGTGTTGTGTCTCCACAAACAATAACTCACTTTTACTTCCAGCCTGATCCTGTCTAGTGTTGTGTCTCCAGAAACAATAACTCACTTTTACGTTCAGCCTGATCCTGTCTAGTGTTGTGTCTCCACACACATAACTCACTTTTACGTTCAGCCTGATCCTGTCTAGTGTTGTGTCTCCACAAACATAACTCACTTTTACGTTCAGCCTGATCCTGTCTAGTGTTGTGTCTCCACAAACAATAACTCACTTTTACGTTCAGCCTGATCCTGTCTAGTGTTGTGTCTCCACAAACATAACTCACTTTTACGTTCAGCCTGATCCTGTCTAGTGTTGTGTCTCCACAAACAATAACTCACTTTTACGTTCAGCCTGATCCTGTCTAGTGTTGTGTCTCCACAAACAATAACTCACTTTTACGTTCAGCCTGATCCTGTCTAGTGTTGTGTCTCCACAAACATAACTCACATTTACTTTCAGCCTGATCCTGTCTACTGTTGTGTCTCCACAAACAATAACTCACATTTACTTTCAGCCTGATCCTGTCTAGTGTTGTGTCTCCACAAACATAACTCACTTTTACTTCCAGCCTGATCCTGTCTGGTGTTGTGTCTCCACAAACATAACTCACATTTACTTTCAGCCTGATCCTGTCTAGTGTTGTGTCTCCACAAACAGAACTCACTTTTACGTTCAACCCGGTCCTGAAACCACACAGAGACTGCCAAAGTCACCCTCTTAGACAGCCAGACACACAGTGACCCCCACAGCCTTGTAGGCCCCCAGACAACCTTGATGTGTGTTTCTGGTTTGTGGATATGCCCGTTTGCAGTGTGTGTGTGTGTGTGTGTGTCTGTGTTGGGAATACTGGAAACCACTTTTTCTATGGGTAGATATTAGATATTACTACTCCAATAAGCTGATAATAAGCATTTGCTGAGCCTACTATTATTTTTGTATCCCTTCTGATGAAGTGTAAACAGTCAATCTTTCCATCAAATTCCATTAAACACAGTGAGAAATGCAAACATGCCCGTGCACTCTTAAAAAAAAAAAAACAGAGCAGTGAATTTAAACAGCCGTGCGTGGACATAAATAGTTTGATCTGAGCTCCATAAATCATATGGAGAATGTACATTTGGCCTGGGTAAGGCCTTGGAGTTCACACCCGGATTCTGTAAACATGTTTTTTTAGCCGGTCGCGTCGAGTCTTAAGAGACTGCCGGTAATCAAAAACAATAACCGCTCTGAGCGTAAACTCTTCAAAAAGTCCTGGAGAAGTATGAAATAATAATCTGTGTGTGGGCCCCGCCGAATGCTGAGAACGCAAACATTTCACAATAAAGTTGTTTAAATAAAGGCCTTGGCATAGATGGCTGAGAGATAGGACATGCTGCCTTAATTACACACGGCCATAAAAAATAAACCGTCGGTACAAAGACTCGCCGTTTCGACAGGGTTTAACCTATAAAATGTCAGCGAGGTGTGTACTTCAGATGTGAGAGGGGATGTATTGTTTGGAGAGAAAACAACAGGCTCTGAAGGAGAAAAAAAATATCCGCACCAAAAAACAAAAAAAAAACAACAAAAAAAAACGAAAGACTGTACAATCAACAAAGAGAGCAGTGTTTACTCTGAATTTAAAGACTTTCAAATTCTTCCCCGGCCATTGCGAGGCATTACAGAGGGAAAATAGACCAGCTGAGCACCCCGTTTATTGTTCTTAAACTCTGTGAAAGGTAATATCCTTTAAAGGCACGGTAAATGTGTTGGTGTTGCCGGAGTTTGCGCTTATGGACGGTGTAAGTGAGTAAAGTTACATTAGCCTTTGGAGAGAAATAGATTATTTTTTCCTGAAGCATGGACTTAAGTTTCTACTGCTGGGTGGGCCCACTCCTCTTTAGCGGTGTTAACATAAGAATAGAGGGTTGACTAGAGGGTGAGGAGGGGTTAGCTGGTTTAAATTATTCTGCCCCTCCACTGCTGCATCGCAGGGGCTGTTGTTATCCACTTATAACATCAGACGTTCATTCTCTCTCTTTTACTCCCTCTGTCTCATCTCTCTCTCTCTTTTACTCCCTCTGTCTCATCTCTCTCTCTCTTTTACTCCCTCTGTCTCATCTCTCTCTTGTTTCTTGTCTCTTGTCTCTCTCTCTCTCTCTCTCTCTCTCTCTCTCTCTCTGTCTCTCTCTCTCTCTCTCTCTCTCTCTCTCTCTCTCTCTCTCTCTCTCTCTCTCTCTCCCTCTCTCTCTCTCTCTCTCTCTCTCTCTCTCCGTCTTTGCTCCACTGTGTCGTAGAGCAGTTGGGGCATCAAATTGGGGCCTTTACATACCAGTCTTATTTTGTAACGCCTGACTCAGCCCTTGGCACACCTCTGTCCCAGATCTCCTCAGGCGCGTGGCCTACAATGTGACGCGGCTTCACGCCGGCGTGGAATTCTCAACCCACGAGAGGATAAAACGTCTCTCCTGTTCACAGCCAGAAGGCCCAGAGGAGACACACACACACACAAGACAGGAACTCTTAATCACGTTTCATCCTCCAGTCTTAAAGCCCTGGATCTGAATGGTAATTCACCTTAACACGAGCCATAGTCTGGGGGAGTGGAGGGGACCGGGACACTCTTAAGCATGGAGGAGGAATGCAGTTAGATGTAAATGTTTGTGTATGTTCTGCGTACGTCTTGGAGTGCAGGGATGGTGCTTAAAGACATCTGGATGCAATGAAATGCCATTCGTCTAAACAAAAGTGAGCCCCGTCTCTCTGCCTAGCAAGCCACCCAACGTGTGCTCTGCTTTTACTACATGTTTGTGCAATGTTTTCTAAAGTACTATATTGAAAAATGTTTCATTGCAACAGTGTTAAGCTTTCCAACATGAGATGGTTTTCCTTGCTCCAATTTCCCCCTAGATAAACACGGAGGCCATTGGAAATAGCTGTGCACTTGATGAATGACTGAAAATGCCTACTTTATGACTGAAAAGGCCTACGTTATGACTGAAAAGGCCTACTTTATGACTGAAAAGGCCTACGTTATGACTGAAAAGGCCTACTTTATGACTGAAAAGGCCTACGATATGACTGAAAAGGCCTACTTTATGACTGACAAGGCCTACGTTATGACTGAAAAGGCCTACGTTATGACTGAAAAGGCCTACGTTATGACTGAAAAGGCCTACATTATGACTGAAAAGGTCTACTTTATGACTGAAAAGGCATACGTTATGACTGAAAAGGCCTACGTTATGACTGAAAAGGCCTACTTTATGACTGAAAAGGCCTACGTTATGACTGAAAAGGCCTATTTTATGACTGAAAAGGCCTACTTTATGACTGAAAAGGTCTACTTTATGACTGAAAAGGCCTACGTTATGACTGAAAAGGCCTATTTTATGTCTGAAAAGACCTACGTTATGACTTAAAAGTTCTACGTTATGACTGAAAAGGCCTACTTTATGACTGAAAAGGTCTACTTTATGACTGAAAAGGCCTACTTTATGACTGAAAAGGTCTACGTTATGACTGAAAAGGCCTACTTTATGACTGAAAAGGTCTACGTTATGACTGAAAAGGCCTACTTTATGACTGAAAAGGTCTACTTTAGTGCTGGTCTAAAGAAGAAAAAGACCAAAAACGTTGTCATTGGATTGACCTTTTAGAATAACAGTAATATTCTTTTCGACTTCTGGAGCGCTATTCACGGCATAAAGAATCTCAAAAGGACAAGCAGTTTGGAAAACAACAGCATCAATCATGAGATGTCAGTTCATTGATTGAGTTGTCATCGGAGGGAGGTGGTCAAAGGGGGAGATCAAGCAAAGATGGTCTCTGGACCGTCATATATAAACAAGCTCAGAACATCGGAGGCCTTACCAAGTGTAAACTTATTTTTTAAATATATTTTTTCATGCATGAGCTAGTTTTGTGCCCCCCCCCCAGAACAATCTGGACATCAGCTAAGTTGTACAGTGCTACAGCGTAACCGTCAAGATCGATTTCACTCCCTATTGTTCCACATCGTTGGTGATCTGCAGATCAGACCAACAGTGAGAGAAAGAGAGAGAGAGTGAGAGTGAGAGAGAGAGTAGGGGGAGAGGTGGCATGCGTGTGCATGAGAAGCACACCTATAGATTTATCAGCTCTTTCGTTCTATTTAAACAAATAGGTCTTGGAGCCTTGGAAGGCAGTGTAGGGACATGCCTAGGATAATAAGCGTCATGGAATCTAATCAGATTCATAAGAGGAATTGATTGTTGTGTGGCAGGAGGAGCAGGAGTGGGGTTGGCAATAAGCTGAAATCTAAGTGTTAATTTTTATGCTAATCCGCTGGCATCTCTGTGTGATGCAATTTGGTTCCCTGCACCGCAGATATGAAATTGTCCTGCTCACAGAGAAAATGTCAGCTTGCCAGACCCTGAAAGCTTGTTATTTATTAGGTATGTTTCTATTAGTATGTGTCACAGTTGTTAGAGAGCCACATGCACACGTAGCGCGCACACACACACACACACACACACAAATACACACACAAATACACACACACAATGGTGCTTCATGCTTGTTCCGCCCAGCTCTCGGCCTTAAAATCGTCTCAGCTCACTGGCTGCAACACTGGGGCATTAATGTATTATCATATATCGGGGTGGTCCTTGCCCTCTGGACAAAAGGCTATTTAATACAATTTAATGACATTCCCAAGCAGGAGAAAGGGAGGGAGACAAGGAGGCAGAGCCTAGATGAAAATAGCATCTGTGTTTCTCATGGCTCACCCATGCAAACATTTCCGCTTAAGATGCGTGACTTCTCTCCTTTCTCCGGCAGAAAGGGGAGAAAAGAGGGAGAAACTAATGGCAGGCAGAAAGGGGAGAAAAGAGGGAGAAGCTAATGGCAGGGAGAAAGGGGAGAAAAGAGGGAGAAGCTAATGGCAGGGAGAAAGGGGAGAAAAGAGGGAGAAGCTAATGGCAGGGAGAAAGGGGAGAAAAGAGGGAGAAGCTAATGGCAGGGAGAAAGGGGAGAAAAGAGGGAGAAGCTAATGGCAGGGAGAAAGGGGAGAAAAGAGGGAGAAGCTAATGGCAGGGAGAAAGGGGAGAAAAGAGGGAGAAGCTAATGGCAGGGAGAAAGGGGAGAAAAGAGGGAGAACCTAATGGCAGGCAGAAAGGGGAGAAAAGAGGGAGAAGCTAATGGCAGGCAGAAAGGGGAGAAAAGAGGGAGAACCTAATGGCAGGCAGAAAGGGGAGAAAAGAGGGAGAAGCTAATGGCAGGCAGAAAGGGGAGAAAAGAGGGAGAAGCTAATGGCAGGCAGAAAGGGGAGAAAAGAGGGAGCAGCTAATGGCAGGCAGAAAGGGGAGAAAAGAGGGAGAAACTAATGGCAGGGAGAAAGGGGAGAAAAGAGGCAGGGAGAATTAGAGAGGTTTGAGAAGTCTAGACATGAATATCCATAAAGACAGTGTGCTGTAATACAGGCCTTAATGCTGCATACAGTAACATGTCACAGACGGCATTGCTCTCCAAGGGCCATAAGTGATCCATTTCCACAGTCGCACGGTGATGTCATCCGCACGAGACAGCAGAGGGACAGTGACAGCCAGGCGCTGTCTTTGAGTTTCATCCAGCTCTGACAGCTTCCTGTCAAGACGCCTCTCTCCTTTGAAACACCTATTCTCTCCGTCTCTCAGTGTTCAAACTGTTTCTCACTCTGTCTACTCCCCATTCACACTGCTGTTCTGTGTGCCAGTCCCTGAATCCAGTTTATATTGTACACTGGGCGTAGTAACAGAGTAAAAGGTTTGGATGCAATTCACATATAGGTCAATTAAATGCACCAACATCTGCTCTCTCCTAACCATTTGCATATAGTATTCATATGTTAATGATGTCCCTTGTTTTTTGTGTTTGTGTGTGTTTTTTCTCTCTTTTTTTACAATTCCTCCCCTCCTCCCCATCTCTTTGTAAAAAAAAAAAGGTTCATGCTTCCTAAAACCGGATACAGACATCTTATTTTTACTTCCCCTCTCACTAACGCTTCAAGGAAAGAGTTTCTTGAGCAGACAAGTGCCGGGGTTGTTCTGTTGCCATGCCCCTGATTTCAAAAAGAAGAAGCCTTTTGCTGTAGTGGGAAGGCCTCCCTTTTCCAAAGCAGCTTAATGCCTTATAAATCAATGATGACACAGATGGACCAGCGATAATCTATTTAGAATGCCTCACAGCAAATATTGTCGTACAGATGATTAGAGATTGAGCTATTTTAACTCACCCCCTTTAACTCACCCCCTTACACCCCTCATTTTAATACTTTGAATTATAGGGGGGCTTCACAAGTTTGGTTCTTTGAAATAAATCTCAAACATTAGAAAAGGGGTCTAATGTGTGAACGTCTGAAGTCTGCCTTCTCTTTGTGGCGTTATGGGTGGGGATAAGGGAACAAAGAGCATATGAAGAGCGTGGTGGTCTGTTGCCAAAACCATAATGACAACGCATGTTTCTTTAACCAGAAAAGGGGGGTCCTTTAATGGAATTGTGTCTGAGGGTGTAAATGGCGAAGCTAGAGGCCTCAGTCTCTTTTATGGTTGATGGCTCCCGATTTAGCGTGAGGAGGAGGAGGAGTGAGAAAATGAAGTGGAGGTTGTCAGATGTGGCAGCTGCTTGGAATCCTGATAAATATAAGCCCTTATTGATCGGATGAAAATGAAAGATCCCAGAGTGCCGTGCAGTATTTAGCATCTTGTCTGCCGCGCGTCAGCGATGGCCTTGCCTTGGAGGGATAGATTTTCAGCCCGCTGCAAGGCACGGCTTTGATTTCATCTTTAACCTTTTTCGGCTGCATTTCCTTGACCTCTGCGCATCGCTGCCTTTCAGTGAATTTGTTACATTTCACTTGACATAATCTCCCTCTCTCTCTCTCTCCCTGTCCCCCTCTCTCTCTCTCTCTCTCTCTCTCTCTCTCTCTCTCCCTCTCTTTCCCACTCCCTTTCTCTCTCTGACAGGAAAGAGACACAACCATCTAGGTCGGTCGTCATTGCTGTGTGCTGTAGTGACTCAGTGGCAGTGATCTGCCTGGGTCTCCTCGAACCTGACAGACAGGCTCCAGACCAGTATGCAGTTAGTGTGTTAAGGTATGCTCCCCCCCCCCCCCCCCCCCCACACACACACACACACCTTCTGTCACACAGTCTCTACTTTGCCACCATAGGTTTCTGCTAATGCTTGTAACTTTGTTACAATCTGGATTGTGATAATCTACCATAATCACCAGCCATCTAAAAACACACTGAACGTCACTCAGTTACCCCACTGAAACATGCCTGTTCCAAATCTCCCCCCTCCCCTTGTGCCACCTCTCCGATGTCACTATACTTCCACTTCATGACTACCCACCTTATTTATTTTTCATTTATAAGAGCCAGCTCGCAATATAACATGGAAAATGTGGGACGAATCATGAACAATTTATGTTTTGGCATTAGTGTAATTGAATTCTCCTCGTATATCACAGGGAGACGTTCCAGGCTTGAATTAAACGAGAGGTACGGATCCATGAAAATAAGGCTCCCTTCCTTGTCTTTTGAACAACTTTCTCTTTTAGATGGATGATAAATCCCCTGCGAGGGAGCCTGCAACAGCTGTTGGCAGACAGGCTAGATATGAGAATAGCAGCATAGGATGAGCGAGCATTAAAAATTAATACGCTATTTAGCCTAGGTGTATTTTAGGTATTTGACATTTTCATGTCCGGGACAGACTAAATTTATTCATAGTGCAGAAAAAAAGGAGAAAAAAAAAAGAAGAGAAATGGTGAGAAAGAAGCGTAAGTGAAGGCCATTCTGTTTTTATGGTCACTCATTCCCTACAGTAGTGATCCGTGTGAAGGCTTAAAGCACACCGTCTGTGTCTATGGAGGAGACTAAAGCTCGTTATGGCTGGAGTAATAATTAGCACACTGCAGAAAGGAAGTGATTTGCCTCTTAAAGCCCTCCAATATCTTTCTTTTTTTTGTGATGCCTTTTCTTTGCTTCCCTTTTCATTCTCTCTTAACACAGACTGGGAAAGCTACACGCACACAAAAAAAATCCAAAAAATAAACAGGGACATTGGGTAGTGTTCTTTAAAAAAAAAAGTTTGTAGGGTATCTAGCTAGGCCCAGGCCCCAGACAGTGAAAGTGGAAATCCCAGACCTCATAGTGATTAATTACTAATGCTCCTCTCGAACATCTCCCATATCCCTCACGATCTAATCGCACTGAAATCTAAGACATGTCCTGTAAGGAAGGATCTGACTATAAGAGCCACCTCACTCAACCACCCTCCCTCCATCTACGTCCCTCTCCCTTCCGCTGTCTGACTCACACTCTTCTCCTTTCCGTCACTTCTCTCTCTGTTTGTGTCACTCGCTTTTTCCTTCTTCTCCACACACTATTCTGCATGTATCCTTTGACTCTGTCTCTCCATATGTTTCTCTTATTGTCTCTTCTGTACCCCCCCCCTCTTTCTTTCATTTTCTCACGCTTCCAATTGTCATATATACACTGTTATTACCCTGGGGAATATTTAGCAGTAACATGTTAAACACCGCATACCACCCTCTAGTCTTGACTCCGAACACAAACCTGGAAGGCACAAACTGGAGAAGCATGTGTAAGTACACCGTGCAAATGATCACCAGGATAAACATAAAGCTTTTATTTAGCAGTTTAAACCTATTACGGGATCGCTAAATCTCAAGCCTGGGATCGTTTTTGGAGATATCTCTCCCGACCACAAGTAAAAATGGGGATCGAAAGCCATTCAACATTTAAAGGAGATGGAGGCACGTTGGAAGCAACAGTCTCAACAACGTCCTTCATTTTCAGATGTCATTGATTTCACATTGCTGGAGTTGAATGCTACTAGTGCTTGAGACAAGGGCCCGCGTTACCTGCGGCTTTGTCGCGATACACTCGTAGAAAATGCGAAACGTTCGAAAGCTGTCAGTAGAAAATATCCTCAAGCCCTTCAGTCTCTCGGAAAAAAAGAAAAAATTGACACAGAAACATTTCCAATGTTCTTTGTGTAATCAGTGACATAAATGCGCAGGATTGAGTGATCATTTTTAGCCTAGCCGTGTGTTTTTGTGATGGGAACGTGGAGTTCTTGCCGGACTGTGACAGTACGACATATGCAGATAGTTGGCCTCCCTGGGTCTATAGGGGTTTACCAGGGAGCTGCTTCTCTGTGGCGCGAGGTTTTCAGTGTCAGAGCCAATGTGCCTTTGAGGCCGTATCCTAGCAGATTAGCGTCTCTCCTTATCATTCAGATCAAGCCCGGCTCCCTTTGAAAACATATTGTACACATCTACCCCTCCCCTCCCTGCCGTCGTCCATGACAACAATCTGTAGGCGTGATGTCTGTCTCAGAGGAGCAGTGGGAGCCCTTGACAGATAGCAGGTCTGGCGCTGGAGTCAAAAGCAGGCACGTCCGTCCTCTTCCCTACCCGGTGCAGGGGAGAGAGAGAGACTGTCAGACGACAGAGGGGACCGAAGGGGGCTGGGCTGGGGGGCCTGGAGCCCAACACTCAAGCCCTTCATCATCCTCCTATGATAGCAGGGGTAATTGATATATGGGCACAGCCGTCTCTTCCCCTTCGCGTGTTAAGGTCGACTTATCTACATTTCACCCCTGATTTCTCCACTCCCATTATATTTCCTAGATATTGACTGACTGCTGAGGGTGGTGTGTGAAATGAAACCCAGAGAAAAAGAAGAGAAAAGTGCTTTTATTCCGGCGCCTAACCCCGCCTGTTATCAAAGTAACTTTGAGCTTATTAGCGACAAAGGGCCTCTCCCCCCCGCCCCCCCTTCCTGCTTTGTGCGGCCGTGTACGCCAGCGCTTCCTGAATTAAACTGCTGGCTTCCTGTTCTTTTATATGCATGGCCACATCTGGGGAGCCTGCTCACAGCCCTGCTGCCTAATAACAATCACCTTCCCTTTCAGTCCTCCCTGATTGTTTCTAATTCACTCTGACAGATAGTGGCTGACAAGCCGCCCGCGCCTCCCTCCCTCCGTGACCCCGGATCACTCACCGCACTTATAAGGCCTGTCATTTTTAATATTTGATTTCAGTTTTAAGTTATGTGTTTTACCCAGATGATGAAATCAGTGTTTAACTGAACACAAAATGGATCTCCCCTCTCTCTTTTCATCTTCAATCTCTCCCTTGCTTGCCCTCTTTGCCTTTTCTCTCTCTCCTTCTCTCCTCTGTTTATGGAGATTGGCGGCGAGGAGGACATGAGAGATAATATAGGCACACAGACACAGAAATGCGCACAGCCACAGATGGACACACAGAGACGGCAGGGTAGCCTAGTGGTTAGAGCGTTGGACTAGTAACCGGAAGGTTGCAAGTTCAAACCCCTGAGCTGACAAGGTACAAATCTGTCGTTCTGCCCCTGAACAGGCAGTTAACCCACTGTTCCTAGGCCGTCATTGAAAATAAGAATTTGTTCTTAACTGACTTGCCTGGTTAAATAAAGACACAAAACTCACAGACACACGGACACACTGCATTTTACGTTGTGATCTGCCAGTGGGTACTGCACATTTTCTCGGTATCTAGAAGTCCAGCAACAGGACTTGATGCGTGGCCATTGACAAATATCCGATGTTGTATATGTCCTCAGGCCTGCAAGTTACTTAGTTTCCGACATTCTTTGCTTTCCATTGATTGCCAATAAAGGTGTTTAGACATGAGTAAAATGCATATCAGGTGGACTGATCACTAAATGAACGGATAGATTCATCGACAGGTAGATGGATGACATTTTGCAGGGCAATCCATGCAGTCCGTCAATAAAAAACACAATTTAGAGGTAAATGAAAATAAGCAATTACTTAGTTAGCCAGTTCAATAGTTTGCTACCCACATACTTCACAGAGCTTTATATATATAGAGAGAGAGATAGTAGAACAAGAATGAGAAGACCAGAGAAAGAGAGAGATCAAGAGATCCATTGCGATCTTGTGCCTACTACACCCACCGTCTCAAATAGACACATCCACCGTCTTATCAACACATTGACTGTGTATTCCCCTCACAACAACAAGACAACATCTCCAAAACTCATCCAGGCAACCAACTTATAAACACTCTGCACCCCTATCACCCCAACGTACCCAGACACCATCTCCAAAACACACCCACTTCATACCGCCAAGGCATTGTGTCATTCCGGGACACGACGGTGCCTTGGGCATGCCCGACTCCATTTTTTTCTCTCCCAATGACAAAAACAGAACTAATTGGAGTACCACTGCATGTTTTCACTAAAGGCACAATTTAATTACATTTGAGCTGGGAATGAGTATTTTGGGAACGTCATATGTTCGTTCAACAAATGGAGCGAACGAAAGGCAATATTTGTTTTGCTTTGATTAGCAAACCGGCAGGGTAATTTGTTAAGAAAGGGACAGAAAATCTCTGTTTAACCCCCTTCCCCCAGAACAGACTCTCACCCCCCCACACCCGTTCCCGACACTGTCCCTACAATGTGGAATCAGCCCTGCCCCCCCCCCCCTTCCTTAAGCCGTTTATGCCCTATCTTAAATGTTAATGAACTTTTGCCCCTAGCATTTTGACTTTGGACCGCTGTCTCCAGTCTCCAGTCCCGAATCTCTGTCCTTTTGTGGCATTGTTGATACATACTTTATTCATCACGTAAAGAGTATTGTTTTCACCAAGGTTGTATTAATAAACATGAATGAATGTATTTGTCTTCGCCAAAACGTGATTAATGCACATCAGCCTGTATTGCACTCTCTAGCTCTCACCCCCACTCCTCCCCCCCCCCAAAAAAAATGACCCATCAACATAAAATATTTATGGCATAATATTAATGGTTTTGTAAAGAAAATAACAAGTTATTAATCCTCTGATTAACAACTGATTAACCTTTTTATTAAGCACGTGATCCGTGCATCGTCGATTCAGGATATGTCGCCTGAGTGTGCTGCAGAATAATTATTTTTGTGTCTTTTCTAATTGCAAAAATCGCATGGCTGAACTGTTGTTTTTTTGTTTTTTTTTACACATGCACACACACTTACACATGCACACACACTTACACTTGCTCACACAACGTGAGTTATGCAGTCCAAGTGCAGAAATACAAAAACATTGGCAAAATTCTATTGCATGAAGTCGAAAGCGACTAAATATAGCAGCAGCTCTTTAAAACAATGGGGTTTAATTCACATATCCGTTTATTCCACAGTTATTGGCTGTGGGACAGTACAGAGAAAACACTGTGCTGAAGGACAAACGCTTTCTTTTCTCTTTTTTTTTTGTGTGTGTTTGCTCATCTCTACGCTATTGTGTGTATTTTTAGTCCCCCGTCTCAGTCCGCTAAAACACAATTATGTTATGTTTTGAGACATGCCAAGAGTGACTTCACTGTGCGGCCTAGAAGGGAAAAAAGGCGTTTCTTTGGGGCCACGATCTACCGGTTGCTTTATGCAAGTAGGGCTTTTGAAGTCGACATTCAGTTGGTGAAGTTTTTTAGGGACTTTTAGGGCTTGTTAGGATAACAGACATTACCATAGCAGTCCAAAGAGAAGTACTAAGAACTACCAACTCTAGACTGTTTCTCATAGGATATTTACAGGGGTTTTCTAAAGTAGTTCTCTGTAGTGTGCATATGAAGTAGGTAGGTAAATAACGAGAGGATAGACATTATTATTAACATTTCTTTATTTCCCTAATGATAAAAAAAAAAAACGAATTCTATAGTCTTTGTGAGAAGGCTTTGGCTTAGTGCTCGGGCCTCGGGCGCAACTCAGGGACAGTCTACAGTCCTGGGTCCTGGGCCATCTCGCAACCTCTTTTCTTTTAATTCATATCTTTGTTTAAGCATGCTTTATTTTTCTTTCTTCATACACCCCTGCCTTTCATTCGGGCCCTTTTCTTTAGCGGGCAGAATCCATCAAAGCCCAATGTGTTGTGAAAAGGCAACAACAATAGGCCTCTTTGTGGAAAGATGTGTGAGGGGGATAAGTGTGTTGGGGACACTTGTTTTTTTATTTTTTATGGCCTGGTCTTATGATGGATCGGTGCTTGTTCGGCAGGGTGTCTTTGTTCGTTTCCTTTTCCCTCAAATACCAATGGAAGATTTCACCTTCAGCGACTTTCCCTTTAACCCCTCATCTCACTTTGGACTTGCTCTCTTTCTGCTCTCCTTCTATCTCTCTCTTTAATTCGCCTGTCTCTAGTCTCTCTCTCTCTCTCTCTCTCTCGCTCACACACTAGCCTCTATCTGTGTCTTTCTTTCTGTCTGTCTGTCTGTCTCTCTCTCTCTCTCTCTCTCTCTCTCTCTCTCTCCCGCACACTAGCCTCTATCTGTGTCTTTCTTTCTGTCTCTCGCTCTCTCTCTCTCTCTGTTTCTCTCTCCACCACACAAACTGGCCGCCCTGGGATTCCTCGCAGTCAGTCACACACCCCTCTAAAAACAATTATCTTTGAACTTGCTTTTAGTGCTGTTTGTCCTAATTACAGATCATTTTCTCTGTCAGATTTCTACTTTTATTGCAGTTTTGCCCTGAATGTTGATCCTATTGAGGTTCAACCTTATTTTACTCCCTGGAACACCCCTAAGACCTGGATTCATCACATATCCCCCTAGGACTTTTCTCTCTTTCTCCCTCTTCAAATTCATTTTTTTTCTCATCATTTTTTTTTTTTTTTTTTTTAAAGATATCATTTTTTTTGTAGTATTATCCAAATGAATTAGTGGGATCCCAAAATACACAGAACGTATGGTTTGTCCCAATTTCTGTGTTACGGTTCACATTTTGGGCTAGGATAAATTTTTTTTTTTTGCTGAGGTACATCTCTGTAAGACATTGGACTGAGTAACTTCAGTGCCACTTGGGATTCACTATGTATTTATAGATCGGTGGTACAGAGGTGGACTTTGTAGTAATTAAAGACGAGTAAAGGTGGTTAATTCCTTCCCGTGCGTCGTTCTGTTAACTATTTATGAGACGGTCTCGACTGAAAACGCACACACACTGTGCACGCATGCACCTAAGCTTCTTAAGGATGCTTGTCACCATGCAGACACCACACACCATGCGCTGCAGAGAGAGGTTTAGATACGGTGCAGGGCTTTTTGAATTAGAATTGGATTGTGTGGCAGATATGTTCATGGGCCGGGTCAATGACCGTCTATGGGATTAGTATCATAAAGTGGATCCAGCCACAATTTATTTTTTTGAACCTTTATTTAACTAAATAAAGAACAAATTATTATTTACAATGACGGCCTCGGGAACAGTGGCTTTAACTGCCTTGTTCAGGGGCAGAACGACAGCTCAGGGATTTGATCTAGCAAACCTTTCGGTTACTGGCCCAACGCTCTAACCATTTGGCCACCTGCCGCCCCAATGAGCGTGAGAAGTCCTCTGCCCCAGATGTACAGTGAACCTGCCCTACCTGAGGGAAAGACTGCGTCATACAATGCTGGAATCTGACTGTCCCAAATGCCGGTGCGTGATGCAACCGCTCACAATCTGTTCAGGAGGAATCATGTCATCATTCATCATAGTGACAGCACTATTGCACATTTCCTGTACTCGACTTAAGCAGTCAGTGGCACTCCTCTGTTGCATGTTTAGGCAGTTGTTGTCCTGACTGTCTAATCACACAGGATGTCTGGGTTTGTTTGGCCTTGGACAATATACTTGAGCTTTTCTCCTCCAATGAGAATAAAGCAATTAAATGATGTCTACTTTGCATTAATTTGATACAGTATATGGATCCTAAAGACACACTTTTCGCTATTTTTGCTGACCATTAGAATTAACTTGAAAAACAAATTATTTCCTCCCACGCGCTCTTACTCGACTGTTCAGTCCCGTCTTGTTGTGTTCCGTCTTGTTTCTTAACAAAAGGCAGAGGAGAAGCTCTTTACGTTCGTTCGGTGAGTGAACGATGGCAGTTTTTTTTGAAGTACCTCCTCAACGCGACACACACTAGAGAGATGTTCATTTATTCAGGGCACAGTGTGAGATAGAGAGGCAGCACTCTCCTCTCCTCCCTCTCCAGTGGCCCGCCTGCCCGGACGCCTGGCCCACGGTGGCCTGAACTTCCACACCGATTGATGGCCCCGTGTAGACCCCCAGCTCCTCCAAACTCCCATAATGCTCAGGGAGCGCATCTTTACACACACACACACACACACACACACACACACACACACACACACACACACACACACACACACACACACACACACACACACACACACACAGGGCCTAATTGAATTACATCCCCTTCAGCTCTGGGGTCCTCCACTGAAGGAAAGAGATGGTCTGTTTCACTGAGACCGAGCTACGGAGTCCTAGTTCTCCCAATGCCTATCATCCACGTTAGATGTGTCACCAGGACAAATGGAGACATAAGGCAGGCAGGCAAAGAGATCCGTCACAGTGACTTTGGCAGTGGTTTGCGACTGTTTCAGAGAGTTTCCTCTTCCACTGTGCTCCTCATCACAGAGAGCGCCGCTGACAGCCAGTGAAGGCTGCTTTGTTTGTGTAGTCGTCTGCTCTCTTTAATGAGCCATTTATTGTGTGTTTTGTATTCGTCGTGTTTGTATCGTTGTTTCGCTGGTTGAGTTTCGGAAAGAGAGGCCTTGTCAGCCCGGACTCCTTTGGAAAGTAGTTGAACCGCCCCGAGAGTGACTCGGGCTGCGTGTTTTGGAGCAAGCCAAGTTTCGACGCTCCGTCGCTCTTAGCCGTTTCCCAAATCAAAGCATCAGAGCTGCAGTCAAACTCTCCTCCTCCTCCTCTTCGTCTCGTCTCGCCGTGTGCCTGAAGCGGCGCGGCTCTCTCCGCAGCAGGGGAAAGGCAGGGCGGCAGGTAGGAGCGGGACGGGGGGGACGGGGGGGGGGACGGGGGGGCGAATGTAGCAGACTGTGACACGTACCTGTCAGCAGGTACTCCAAATAATTGGTAAATTACTACCGCGGGATAGGAGGAATCTCTCTTTTCTTTCTGTTTGATGAATATTTGAAGTCGTAGAACAACGCCGCGCGTTTGGCTCGGCGAGTCGGGCTATCGTGCGCATCGAGGAAGAGGTGCAGCTGACGCACGGAGAACAGGAGGGATCCTACTGTACTGCTTGGTGTAGACAGACACTGAACAGAGAGCACGGGGAGCACGGCGTGGAGACCGTCCTCGTAGTCAAAGCAGGTCTGAACTAACAAGTGGCATAAACGTATACATTGAGACAGTGCTCAACTAAGTGACATATGCTCTCTGTTACTGGCTGACACTGACACGCCCACACACTACGCTGACACACTCACTCTCACACACTACGCTGACACACTCACTCTCACACACTACGCTGACACACTCACTCTCACACACTACGCTGACACACTCACTCTCACACACTACGCTGACACACTAACTCTCACACACTACGCTGACACACTCACTCTCACACACTACGCTGACACACTCACTCTCACACACTACGCTGACATACTCACTCTCACACACTACGCTGACACACTCACTCTCACACACTACGCTGACACACTCACTCTCACACACTACGCTGACACACTAACTCTCACACACTACGCTGACACACTCACTCTCACACACTACGCTGACACACTCACTCTCACACACTACGCTGACATACTCACTCTCACACACTACGCTGACACACTCACTCTCACACACTACGCTGACACACTCACTCTCACACACTACGCTGACACACTCACTCTCACACACTACGCTGACACACTCACTCTCACACACTACGCTGACACACTCACTCTCACACACTACGCTGACACACTCACTCTCACACACTACGCTGACACACTCACTCTCACACACTACGCTGACACACTCACTCTCACACACTACGCTGACACACTCACTCTCACACACTACGCTGACACACTCACTCTCACACACTACGCTGACACACTCACTCTCACACACTACGCTGACACACTCACTCTCACACACTACGCTGACACACTCACTCTCACACACTACGCTGACACACTCACTCTCACACACTACGCTGACACACTCACTCTCACACACTACGCTGACACACTCACTCTCACACACTACGCTGACACACTCACTCTCACACACTACGCTGACACACTCACTCTCACACACTACGCTGACACACTCACTCTCACACACTACGCTGACACACTCACTCTCACACACTACGCTGACACACTCACTCTCACACACTACGCTGACATACTCACTCTCACACACTTGGAAGCTAAACCCTTTTTCCCCCCCATTTTGAATGGATACCATAGAAAGTTGACTTACTCTGTGGACAAATGTGTTTTAACTTTGGGGAATCTTCACCTCCTGCCAATTCGATGGGAGCCATTGGGCTCATTGTTTGTCTGTTGATGAAACATCTTCACGTTGCTCTTTCGTCGGCCTCAAACTCACTTTATGCCACAGTCAATTAAACCCCTTAGGGCCGCTCTGTGCATAAAAAGATATAGAACGCGTTTGACATTTCAGCTCGCTCGTGTTAGGCACACCCATAGAACACTTTGCTTTGAGCTGTAGGGAGAGAAACAAACCACAGAGAAAGGAACCATTAGGACATTTAAAGGGCCGTGCCACGACACTAGTATGAGGTGGAGAAACAGTAGCCCCAAGCACGGAACAGTCTCCCAGGGAATTTGTCCTATGTAAAGTAGCTATATCTGAGTTGGTGACTTATAATGGCAGGTTTTGAGATTATCTGAGGCAAGTGCGAGCTGGGGACATTGGATGCTATTGGTCAAAAGACACAGAATGGACTAGATTGAGGTTGTGGCACTAAAAAACTGTGACTGGGCTTGAGGACCTTGGTCCATATCGCCTGAATAAACTGGTTGTGCTGGGCGTTGATGCAGTCATGCCTTAGATATGGCCAGAAGTGCAATGAAGCGTATGGGGCACATCCTTGATTCTTACCCCACAAAGCAAGGCCTCCTTCAGGGCTGACTGGACTTAGGGTGGCCCACAGGCCTGTAGTTGAGCCCATGTTTCAGTGGTGTGAAACAGCTTGACATGTGAGACACTTCCCCAGGGTATGAGGCGATTCATCTGCCTTTTACCCTGTCTGCCATGGCGAGGCTGAGTCAATGAAGGCCATGTCTGGCCAGTGGACCTCATTGGTAGTAGCCGCTGTTGTGCGCATTCTATGGTATTTTCTTATCCCCGTCACGATCCAAATCAAATTTTGATTTTCTATAGCGTTCCATGCGACATGTCCATCTCAGATTGCGTTTCGGAGAAGAATGGGATTGTTTTGTTTGCGGAGACGTTCATGGTGGTACGTGTTTCCTCGTGTAGGTTGTATCAATAGGTCCAGTGTATTAGATGTCTGAACTCTGTTTGGTATGCTCAACAACCAGTAACCTGAACAACAGATCTCCGTTGCATTGTTTCCTGTAACTCTATGGGGACTGTGTCCGGCCTGCATATAAACAGGGGTGTTTTATATAGTTGTTTTTCACTAGCGACATCTTTGGGTAGATGTTCAAGAAATCGCCCCCCCCCCCCCCCCCCAATTGTGATGTGTTCATCTCAGCTGAGGATTTATGCGGAGACGCTTAAAAACGTAGATCTCGCACGGACCGACGGAGAATCTATTATTCACGAAAGCTAATGCATTGTTTCTGTTGCTTTATATAATCCTTTCCTTTCCCCCCCACCAGCATTTTCTCCAGGAAGGTTGGCAGTAAAATCTGTATTGAAATGAGAAGTTTGAAAGACAAACCACTAGCTCCTTATATGTGTAAACTGCGTTAAATCACACATTGAGCTTACAGAACAGAGCTTCAAATGTTAAATGGGGGTTGAAGTCTGCCTGAACTAATTTGTAGGGCTTTGCACCATGTTGACATTTAAATGGGATAAGAATAGAAAACTGTATGCCGACCTATTTTGAAGATGCTTTCGGAATACATTCACATCAGCGCCGGTCTATAATTAATAAAAATAGACAGGCTTTCTTGCTCCAGATTTGATTGTAATACAACCTTATAAACACTACAGGGATGGGGGGGGGGGGGGGGGTGGTGAGAACGGAGAGAAAAAATGGATGGGGGCAGGAATTAAGAGGGAAGTGGATTGCACACACCTGGTTTTGCAGGAGATTGCGTTGGCTGGCTGCTGTGCTATCACATTACTGTGATCCAGCCCCTGTGTTTGTGAGAGAATTGAGGAGAGGGACCGGCAAAATCAGCAAGCAAATAACGGCACATTGTTAACTTAATCAGATGCAGGAGGGAAAAACTATGGAGAGGGAGGGAGAACGGGAGAGGATGGAGGGTAGGAAGGAGGGATGTAGAGGAGGGAGAGAGGGAGAACGGGAGAGGATGGAGGGTAGGAAGGAGGGATGTAGAGGAGGGAGAGAGGGAGAACGGGAGAGGATGGAGGGTAAAAAGGAGGGATGTAGAGGAGGGAGAGAGGGAGAACGGGAGAGGATGGAGGGTAGGATGGAGGGATGTAGAGGAGGGAGAGAGGGAGAACGGGAGAGGACGGAGGGTAGGAAGGAGGGATGTAGAGGAGGGAGAGAGGGAGAACGGGAGAGGACGGAGGGTAAAAAGGAGGGATGTAGAGGAGGGAGAGAGGGAGAACGGGAGAGGACGGAGGGTAGGATGGAGGGATGTAGAGGAGGGAGAGAGGGAGAACGGGAGAGGACGGAGGGTAGGAAGGAGGGATATAGAGGAGGGAGAGAGGGAGGACTGGAGAGGATGGAGGGATGTAGAGGAGGTGGGTAACATAAATAAGAGTCGGGGCCCTGAGATGGTGGAGGGCAGAGGGGAAGGGATATGTGTATGGGGGTGAGGGGTGAGGGGCTGAGTGGAGGGGAAGGGGGCTCGTTTCAGAGCATGAAGATGATGCAGCCTCTCCAGAGGTCCTTCAAGTGGCTCAGACAGACAGTTCAGCGGTGATAGCAGAACGCCGTCCGTGTTGTGAGCCCTGCTGTCACCGGCCCCCGACAACAGATCACAGCTGTAGGACATGGGCGATTTAATATCCCGCATTATCGAAAGGCTGAGGGTACAGGGAGGGGTGGTGGGGTGGGGTGCGGCAGGCAGGCTAAACATGGCAGGTGCCCCCATGCTGCTGGTGACTGTCTAGGCTAAGCCATGTGTCACAGTGCCATCCTTAAAGGTTTATTCACTAAAAATACATCCTAGGCTCATCATTTGACCAAAACATGGATGCCCTTTCATATGGCTGCAAGATCATTTTGATTTGTACATCTGGAAATGTCTTTTGAGTGTGTTGAAATGCACGGTGTACCCTTAAGAGTTCACAGCTGCTACGCGGTCACCACTAGTGGGGAGGAAATAGAGAGGTTAATGACCCGTGATGCATCGATCATGCAGCGATGCCTCCTGAATAGAATATGTACAGTCTGCAGCCATGGTAACATAAACAACATATTAGCATCATGGTGGTGGGTGTTAGCGATGACGAGGGTTCAGGAAAACAGAGAATGTGAGTAATGTCACTGATCACCAGCCACACGGCACTACACCGGGACAAATAAAGAAGAGGCCTTGTGTTGCTTCAAGAGCAAGACATCTCCAGGGAGGGAAGCATTGAATGCACTATACAGAGAGGTCATTTTTCATTCAACATTATCAACCTTTATGAACACACACACACATATGCACACACACGCACGCACATGTGCACTCACACAGGCACACACACACAAATTCACACGCAGGGAGAAGTTGTGTAAATGCAGACAGGTCAGAGAGAGAGAGGAGTGTGGAGAGACATAAGTCATCCGTTCCTGGGCCAAACTGGCCCTTCAATACACACATCTCTTATTTACCTCAGTAGAATGAAACATAAAACAGTTTTTGTAATGTATACTTTACCTCTCAGATTTTCTGTAGAAATATGTCTCCTAAATGTTATTTGCAGTAATTAGCTATTATCTTTAGCAACCTCACCAAAAGGAAGCTGCTGCTCTGGGTTGGGTGTTTCACAGAGGAGAACAGGATGAGAGGTTTTTGTGGTGGAGTTCAGAGAGAGGCCTGTTTTGAAGTTTGACCAACTTTGCCTTATTCTCCTAATCAGAGTCTCGTCTTAGTGAAGCGTTGGCATGTAGGCAAACCCTTCTGTCTGGCCCGCAAAATGGTTACACTCGCTCTCTCTTCCCCTTTCTTCCTCTCTTTCCCTCTCCCTCCCTTCCTCTCTCACTTTTTCTCTGATTCTAAGAAGAGTAGCCCCACTGTTTCAGATGAAGTGAGATAAATACACGTTCCCTGATGTCCCGAAGGCTCCCCACCCTCCCTCCTGAGAGCACACCCTCCTAACGCACTTCCTCTGCCACAATTAGTCCATAATAAATACACTTTACTCTTAATGCCGATAATGTGCCCTGCTCTCTGAATCTCCCTCTCTTCCTCTCTTGTCTTTTTTTCCCCCTTTCTTATTAAGCCACATTAAGACGTGACTTTGGGTCACACGAGAGGGAGAGAGAAAATTATGAATTATTCTCAGAGCTACTCACAGCTGCAAACAATAGCGGCAAAGAAAATACAGATATTGTAACGTATGCAAAGAATCGAGAGCATTTGCAGTCAAGTCTCACTTCCTGATGGCTTTGATAAGATTAGTTGCTTTCTTAAACAGGATGTGTGCTGCTTTTAAAAAACTGCTCTATGGACATACCGAGTACAGTTGCGTAACGGCCTGCCTTGACAGAGTGCCTGCAAGAATTGAACATTTCCTTCACATGAAGTCTCTCCAGATTAGCTTGAGATAGTTCATCAAAGTGATGGAATAAAGGAGATTTAGCATTGTCATATTAAAAAGACATGCAGTGGTTCAATATTTAAAAAGCCCATTTGCCTTGACAGAAGTGCTTTTTCACTCAAGAGCATATGGCTTCCCTACCTGTTTACTGGTCTCCCCTTATCTTCTCACAGAGGGAAAAAAGAGGAGAGAAAAATAGATATTTTCAAAGATATTGAAGAATCGTTCAATTAACAGCGTCGTGATGTACAATAATTACTTGACTTGCTTTCCATAATGAGTATCTCTAATTATCCATACATTTGTTTGGTGAAAATGCCAAACTACAGTTGTGAGGAGATGGTAAGTACGTTGAAGTAGCACCCAACCCCCCTCTCCTCCCTTCCCTTTACAAAGGCTGCCTGACTTGGCTTCAAGGCACAATTCGCATCCCCATGTATGCATACAAGCGACGGTAAATAGTCAGGAGTGTAAGGGATCTTTTTTTTTTTAATTAGCTATGCAACAATTAAAGGATTCACAAACTAAATTGAACCTTGTCTCCGTCGCCTCCCGGTTTGATTTCAGCACCTGTCACAACAACAGCCCCTGTTCAGCCATTATGCAAAACTTCCTAAGAACAGAACCAGCACGAGGAGGAGAAAACAGCAATTATTTCTGATATTCACTTATTTCAGGTGATATTGACATTTAGAGTTTAGAAGAAAAAAAGAAAAAAAAATGACCTGAAAGGGAAGAAAACGTGGCCTGGTTGACTTTGTCAACCGGCGCTAGGCAGATATGGTTTTATTTTGCCAACATTAAAGCCGCTCTAATGCCTGTGAAAGTGTGATGATGGGTGACTCACTCAGCACTACCAGGCTCCCTTTCTCATTTCCCACTGTAGAGTGAAAACAATCGCTGGGTTGATTGTACTGTTAGCATGTGCGCGCTGTTCTCCCTCCCTGTCTGCCTTTAAGAAACAGTGTTGGCCATGCCTTACCAGCGATGTGTCATTGCATTCATTTTCCAGTGAGTAGTATTCAAATGCAGAAATGCAGCCCAGGGGAATGATGTAAGCCATGATCGACCCTACATGGACAGCTACACTGTGGTCATTGTTCGCTGGCCTTTCTCTGCTGTAGGGTAACCATGCGTGATCAGCGATTCGACCATGACTACTGTAGGACATGCCCCCCCCCCCCCCCCCATGACAGAGGGTTAGGAGGGGGAGGGGTAGGAGGGGAGGAATTGCACAGGACAGAATACAGACAATCATTTATATGTTGGAAATTCTTCCCCATGATCTAAAATCATTTACTTTTCATCACTTTTTGTGCGCTAGTTTGTCCTCTGTCGTCTATCTCATCCATCTCCCTTCTTATTGTGAAACACGGTCTGGTTAACAAATGTTCGAGACAATTAATCCCCCACTCATCACAATGCGTAAAATCTACTGGCAGGAGTCTTTCCACACTGCTGTGACCACTATTGCAAGATATGCACATGAAAAAGGCACACACACATCTGCTGGTCATCAGAATAATACCAAGAATGGTTAGCATAAAAGGAAGCTTTGAGCTTTTGGCCGGCTCCGGATGATGATGCGGCTGACCAGGACAATGAACTGTGGGAATTCACTTGTCTGCTGTTGGTCTTCCTCCTTGGCATCCCGAAAGCCTGTCAGACGCAGGGGATAAAAAGACAGGCATTTTTCTTTCTCTCTTTTCTTTCTATTTTTTTTTCTTTCAGCGGAGGGGGCCTCATAGTGATCTGTGGAGATGAGCTGAAAGCCGAACTACCTGTTGACAAGTCCTCTTAAGAGACCTCAATGACATATTGTGTGGGACTACAGAGCAGAAAGGAAAGGCCCAGCTAGGTCGATTCATATTTGTCACCGTTGTATAGCGTTCTTGTATAGAATTGTTGTTTTGATGTGTTGGTTTACTTCATTGGTACTATGTTATGAAACTAGAATCTTGGTTCTTAAACTCATAAGTTATCGTAGTTGTTGTGTGGGGTCTTAGGGTATGACGTTGGAAGGAACGGACTGGGTTTATTCGACTTTATTTCACTTGTTGTGCTGGGAAACCTTTCTGTTTTCGCCTCATTACAGAATGTAATAATCCCGTTCAGTCAAAGAGCATGGAGAGGAAGAAAAACAACTCTCCTTTTTTTATTGGGTTAATTAGAAGCGTTCCGAAGACCACCTGCAATAGACTAAACAAGCATGAGGAAATATTCATATTAGCTTCAATTTACTGCCATGCTTAAAATGATCCCAGCTATCTCTACTTGTGTTGGTATCTGCTTTCCTTCAATATATACATTTTTTTTTAAATACTCTTTCCTCAGAGTATGTAACGTATGGCAAACACACTAATTTTCCATCAGATTGTTTTCCCCCCCTCTAAATGCGTTGATGATTTGGTGCGAATACGATGGAATTTTGTTACTTTGTGAATAATGATGGATTTATTAAAAGCAATGACCTTCATTATAACTTAATGAGGTATTTCGTTGTAATTAGTTCATGGATTCTTGTCAATACATTCCAAAATAACCAAGTAATGTCTTACTCATGGCTTTTCCATTCAAATGTCTCCTTATAAACCTAGAATCTGCAGTTAAAACAATAACTAAGTGGCCAACCTACCTCTGTTTTTTTTTTTTTTTAAAGGCTGAGGGATGGGCCTGGAGAAGTGTAACCACTTTCAAAATCATAGACAGAGCTATGGATGCAAGGACTGAACATCCATTATGTCACAGTGATAGTTTTAAACATGTTTTGAGGCTATACATTTAAAAAAAATGTTTTTGCATTATATTGTTTACCTTCATTCAAGTAAAAAAAAAAAGTATCTTTTGGGTTCTGATGATGTGCAACAGTTGAACTAAGCTCCTGAGACATTTATAAGTTATATGATTAAATAATCAATTGGTATATATAATTCATTTATAAGTCCAAATATGGTTGTAGCAATTAAGGATTATAGCTTTAAAATGTCCAAAAGGTTTTATTTGGCCTGCATTCAGTTGACCCGTCAATATCACATCAAGCAATACTTCCAAACGGTCTTTTATCAAATCCGAAACCTTCACAAGAGCATGTTTGTGTTTTAGCCTTAGAATATGCAAATGTCTGTGGAATCCAGTGTATACATCATCTGAGAATACTCAACCTGACCAAGTGTTTTTCTAATTCCTTCAACTTGTGCATGCACTTTATAGGATCAGAGCACATGCTCGTTGCTTAGATAATGACACGGTACTGAGCCCAAATATATTCAGACAGAAATACACTTCCATTGTGTTAAAGATACCGTCCGTAATTAAGCTGTAGGTTGCAGAGCAATTTGCCCCCTGGGAAAAAAAGAAGAAGAGAAATCTGGTTATGTGCCGCTTTACTAAAAACGGTGAATATTAACCACAAACTGTAAAGAAGAGCACCACTGCACCTCTGTGAGAGAGTGCAAAAGGAAGTCTGGTGGCTTTGCAGGCGTCATTTGAGCCTTATCGTTAATGAAAGAGCATTGTTGTAGACACCAGACAAACGTCAGATCTGTTTCGGGTTAGAGCCAGCGTAGACATTGCTACAGTGTGCTGTTTGGATGGCTGAGAGGTCAAGGTCAAGCATACAGGCGCACAGTTACTCAGGAGCTACTTGTAAATGCTGTCTATGACGGTGAGAAGTTACGACTTGTCACCCTGTGAGTTTATAATGCGAACCACACAGACTTGAATTGCACACCTGTGCACAAGAGAAGGACACGTTGGATTACTGGTACTTACCCTGTAACAACGGGCACTACTTGCTCTATGTGAGTACATCAAAGCGTTTGCTTTTTCGGAAGCGCAATTCCATATGGATGAAATAAGACTGTCGTGATTACACTGAACACTCATTGTGTTGTTGTTCTAAGAGCATTGCTACCTGCATTGTTACACATAGAGGGCACTCTGATATTGAATTATTGTCAAAAGCAATGCGTGCGTGCGTGCGTGCGTGCGTGCGTGTGCTTGCTTGCTTGCATGTGTGTTGATAGGATGGGGGGGTGTCACATAAGAAATGCCCTTTTTAATCAGGAAAAAAATATAAAATGACTTGGGAGCAAGGGAAGCATATTAATGCAGTTCATTTGCATACGCTCGTCAGCAAGGATACGTTCAAAAAACAAACTGGATTTGTCAGTTCATTTCACATTATTCCATTGTCTATCTGCCTTTGTTATATGTTAAAGATAAAGCCGGAAATCAAATTGAAGAAAAGGGCAAGCTGCTATCTCTATAAATGAGCAACAGCTCATCAGTCTTGTTTGAATCATATATTTCTATGGCAAAAGGCAGCGTGCATGCAGGGCACTTTCTCTGATATTGGCAGAGTTTGCAAAGGATTGTGGGTGTTAAGAGTCACTTCATTTTGTCTGGCAATGGATAATCCTTCCTAAGAGATCAGGATGAGAAAGTTGTCCAGGAACTGGTTTTATCTACCTGTGCATTCTCCCAACGTTGTATTTTGAAAATATACTCATATCAATGTAATATCATTACAGTGTCGCGTAGACATTTTCTGAATGCTATTTGCAATAGTGCGGGATAGTATATTCGTGTCTCAGTCACATGATAATAAGCTCATACAGTCGTGCGTGACCTCGTCAATGTAAGTAGGCGCTACATACATGAGGCATGCCCAGTCATCACACAGTCGACATAATATAGCCATTATATCCTTCAAGGGTTCATTTGATGGCCTTCACCTTTATTACTAGACAATGATTGCAGTCACGTTGTAGAGAAGAAGAAAGTATTCATAAGCAGCCCACAGACCTTATTCATATTTTTGAGATAAGAGTCAACAACAACCAACAGTGTTGGAGGAGCGGTCGGCTGAGGAACAGCCAGGCCTCATAAGTCTTCCCGGCGTGCGTCAGCATTGTGCTTCACTCCCACATCCTCTGTGTCGTGTGTGTACTGTACGTGTGTAACGACAGTTTGATTCAAAGCTACGTTTTTTTTTTTGTCTAGCCTTGTCAGTTCTGTCTAGCCTTGTCAGTTGGTGGGTGTCTGGGTTAGCACTAGTTAGAAGCTGAGAGAGAGAGAGAAAGTGAGTTGTCCTTGAGCCCTGTGAAGTGTGTGCAGGTGCGTGAGTCTATAGGTTGGGGGTGTCCCTTTTTTTTATTTTACCTTTATTTAACTTGGCAAGTCAGTTAAGAACAAATTCTTATTTTCAATGACGGCCTAGAAACAGTGGGTTAACTGCCTGTTCAGGGGCAGAACGACAGATTTGGACCTTGTCAGCTCGGGGGTTTGAACTTGCAACCTTCCGGTTACTAGTCCAACGCTCTAATCACTAGGCTACCCTGCCGCCCCCCTGACTTCACAGGAGTCTGGAAAAAACTGGTCTCACTCCACTAAATGTGAACTCGTGTTATTCCAGTGCTTAGTCCCCGAAAGGAATTTTTATAATGATTATAATCATGTGTTATAGCACGCTGCCACTGTTACTAGGCAGCATAGTAATCAGCTTAATGAGATATTACACAGTGTTTTGTTGACCAAGGCAGAACTCACTTTATTGTGTCGGAAGCTTGACCCTGCCAGTTACAAGGGAAGAACACACCATTATCCTTCTTAAGAGAGGGGAGGGAATCACAAACAACCCGGGCAAGCAAGAAGACAAAAACAGACTCTGCTTGTGTATTCCCTTCAGCTTGACGGTGTATGCTCTGGGCCGTTGAAACCATTCTTAATGGCTGGGAGGGCCTCTGATACATTGGGAACCCATTCAATAACACCAACTGTTGTTTTCCTCCTCATTGGAAGCCATGAGAGGAGGGGAAAACGAAGGCAAGAGCAAAGTGATTCACATCAAATGTAATGTGCCTCTTTAATGGAGAATTATGCCTAGACAAGTGTCGCAGTAGGGAGATAAGAGCGTGTGTTTACTGAAGTAACCCCTTGGTTTTAAGTGCTATTGTTAATATCATAATTGTAGCATTGCGGCAGCTTCATGACAATGGCATTGCTCCGTTTCATTAAGGCGTGTAATTGGAGGAATCCTGATAGGATGGGCCCAAGTAGCATAATTATGCAGCGCCCGCCGTGTTTACCGTGTCATTATTGCATCCAACACTGTGTTGCGTGTTGTTTGAGAAAGTTCGGAGAGTTACAGTCTTCCAACCACAAGTGTGAGAACATAAAGCTGCACTGAAAATCAAAAGAAGAATGTGACATTTCAATGGGCGGCAGGTAGCATAGCGGTTAAGAGCTTCCCCGAGGCGACTAGGTGAAAATCAGTTTTTGTGCCCGTGAGCAAGACACTTAACCCTAATTCCTTCCGTAAGACGCTCTGCTAAATTACATCTCTCTTTCCATTCATCATGCACTGACAATTTACTCTGGTACTTGTCCTTCTCTTCCGGTTTTCAGATTTCTGGATGAGTCATAGCTCTTTTTTTTAATGCATTGCTTATCAGGTTTATTGACTGTGGTTGACCGTCATGATATCCTTCTCTCTTACAGGATGGAGGACTCTAGTTTGTGCCTTGGTGTGCCTTCAGCAGTATCGGACGCTGACAGAGACCATCTGAGCAACACAGTGCTAAATGGCCGATATCCTATCAGTCAGAAGCTCCACCAGCTGACGGCCCAGCTGGGCCACGCCTTTCCCGACCTACAGAGCCGACAGCAGATCCCTGAGGAGAAAGCTGCCACCCCATTGGATGAGAAGAGCCACGCTGCCCTGGCCAGTCAACCAATCAGCAGTCAGATGGCACTGCTCGCCAACCAGCTCAACCGGGACATAGATGCAAGTGCCCTGGCCAACCTAAATGGGCGTGTGGACCTGCAGCAGTTTCTCAATGGGCAGAACCTGGGCATCATGTCCCAGATGAACGACATTGAAGACGATGCCCGTAAGAACAGGAAGTACCCGTGTCCGTTGTGCGGCAAGCGATTCCGCTTTAACAGCATCTTGTCGCTGCACATGCGCACACATACAGGTGAGAAGCCTTTCAAGTGCCCCTACTGCGACCATCGAGCAGCACAGAAGGGCAACCTCAAAATCCACCTACGCACCCACAAGCTGGGAAACCTTGGGAAGGGACGCGGCCGCGTCCGTGAGGAGAACCGTCTTCTACATGAGCTGGAGGAGAGGGCCATCCTGAGGGACAAGCAGATCAGGAGCAGCAGCCTCCTTCAGCCAGCCCAGCCCCTGCAGCACCAGCCACACCTTGGCCCTCAGACCCAGCAGCAACAGCCTGGCTCTGCCTGTGGCCTCCTCACCCCCACCAGCCTGGGAACTCCAGACTCCCTCTCCCAGCCCTCGTCCTCCCCCAAGCCGGCCGGTGCCCAAGATGACCAGGCCCTAAACCTACCCACTGGATTCCGCTGCACCTTCTGCAAGGGCAAGTTTAAGAAGCGTGAGGAGCTGGATCGTCACATCCGCATCCTGCACAAGCCCTACAAGTGCACCTTGTGTGAGTTTGCTGCCTCGCAGGAGGAGGACCTGATCAGCCATGTGGAAAAAGCCCATATCACGGCCGAGTCAGCTGCGGGACAGGGTGCAGCTGGCGGCGCTGAGAAGCCTGCCAACGAGTTCCGATGTGAGGTGTGTGGCCAGGTCTTCAGCCAAGCCTGGTTCCTCAAGGGCCACATGCGCAAGCACAAGGACTCATTTGAACACGTCTGCCAGATCTGTGGTCGTCGCTTCAAGGAGCCCTGGTTTCTCAAGAACCACATGAAGGTCCATCTCAATAAGCTGGCCATCAAGAGCAAGCCCCCAGCAGAGGACATAAACGCTGTCAACACCATGAACAGCATGGCCCAGGAGGCCCATGCTAACCTCTACTCACGCTACATCTCTTGCCTGCAGGGCGGCTTCCTATCCCCAGACAAACAGGGTCTGAGTGAGCAACACCAGATGCTGGCCAAAGCCGGCATTGCCATGAAAGAGAAGGAGATGCTGGGAAAGCTGCTGGGCCCAATGGCAGGGATGGGCCATGGCCTTGGCGAGGGGGAGAAGCGCTCTCTCCTGGGCTGCCTGAACCTGGTGCCGCCCCTGAAGTCCAGCTGCATGGAACGCCTCCAGGCGGCTGCCAAAGTTGCAGAGATGGACCCACTGAATAGCTATCAGGCCTGGCAGATCATGGCACGAGGCATGGCCATGGACCGTGCCTTTATGCCCAAGGAGCAGCACCATGAGCAGCACCACGAGGAGATGACCAATGCTGCCGGCATGGCCTTCACTAAAGAGAAGCATGACTACCCTATGATGTGCTCCAACGATGGCTCCAAGCAGAAGCAGCACAGCGAAGCTCTTCATGGCTCGAAGGCCGGCAGTGGAGCCATGATACCCCTGAAAGACGACGGCGTGGGCTTCGACAGCCACCGTGACTTCATGCCCCATCATGGCGGCCATGGCCTGGGCCTGGTCCACGGCCTGGAGTACAACCACCTGACTAGCCTGAAAGAGAAACCCACAGAGTGTCCTGACTGTGGCCGGGTCTTCAGGACCTATCACCAGATGGTGGTCCACTCTCGGGTGCACAACAAGGAGCGGCGGCCCATAGAAGAAGCCATCCAGCAGCAGAACAACACCACAGGACTGGATGAGCGGCGTGGCTCGGCCAGCGACCCAGAGTCCCAGTCCATCAGCAGGTCCACCACCCCTGGATCCTCCAACGTGACAGAGGAAAGTGGAGCCGGAGGAGGCCACTCCCAGACCGGCAGTGTCCAGGACGACAGCCCACACCCTTCCTCCCCATCCTCAGGTACGACTAAGACATTACCCTGAATAACGATCAATCCCATAGTCACATTATCCTTACGATCAGGACTTATTCCAATGTGTTCTTCATTATTTATATGGGGAGGACACGTAAGGGGGAGACATTGTGTCCGAAGTGGGTAAGTCCTTACACAAAGATGAGTTGGTTGATGGCTGGCACGAGATCTCGAACATACGCCATTTGCTTTGACATCCCTTCTACACAACACTGGACCCTAAGGAGTCCACTTAGACTGGAGAGAGAGGGAGGGGTCGGGGAGGGGGGGGGTCGGATCAAAACTGCCTGTTCAAAAAGCCCACCACAAATCCGAGCTTCACATTCCGTGCATAACTGGGATACTGAACGCCCATGTTCGAATACCCGTCAAACACACTCACACAGCCTGCTTCTTTCTATAGGATACTTTCTGCACACTGTTTTTCCTCGAGAGGGGAGGCCTGTCTAAACACACACACACACATGAACACACAGACACACTTTGAGTCACGCACTCACACAAAACAGCCGTACGAAGACGCTCAACTCCCATGACGGCGTTGTGACTTGTGTCATTCACACTGGCACATAGAACACAGACGCAAGAAGGGCTTTATAAATACATCTGAGACGTTGAGACACAGTGTACTAGTATGTGTCCCCGTGTAACATCAGTCAAGACTACGAGAACGGGCCAAACGTATTATGAGTGATTAAAACATCTCTTTAAACGTGGGAGGGAATGCGATTCCACCGTAGCCAAATAAGAAAAGGCAGATAAAGTGTACGTTTAGCAGGATTAAGAGAGGCTGTTCCTAATGATTAGAGAAGTTTTAAAGGTAACTTTCTCATTCCTCCGGGTGGAACACCACAAGCTAAGCGGCGCACCCGTTAATTAGGCCATGACTATGCGATAATCAGTTGGTTTAAGCTAAACAAGACACTAATTAAAGATATACATATAAAGCAGGTCATTTTTTTGACTTCATTTGCGGAGTGAAATGTGCTTTTAAGCCGTTTGAAAAAAAGTGGCTTATGCTTAAGGCTCGAAGTAACTTAATTCCAAGAGTACAGACAAAATTGTTTATTTATTCACAGTAGCAGAGAGTCCTTATCATCCCAATGTAGTGTGATGGGTTTGAACATGGAATGGGCTATGTTTATTTTAATCTAAGAAATAATAACAGACAACCCCCCCCCACCCCAATTAGGAATTAATGAAAACGAGAGTGAGATAAAAACGTATTTTCTTTATAGAGACTATTAAACACAACACTTTTCAACGGAGGGGGGGCGGGGGGGGGGTGGTATATGGTGCGGAAGTAATTATCTTCTGAATTTTAATGCAGGAAGTTGTATTTATTTTCTTCGGGTTCTCAAGTAAATCAGAGAAATGTAGCTCATGGCATTTAGTTAACTTTAGAAGTATTTACATATGTGTGATGTGAAGAACTTCCCCATCTTCAAAAACTTGAAAAATCTCTGAAAAGATCATGTTCTTACAAATTTTGCCAATTGAAATTCTATTTACAATAAAACCTACATCAACTGAAATATTTTGGGTATTCATGTCACAAAAAAAACTAAGTTGAATATCACACATGCACAGACTCTCTCTCTCTCTCTCTCTCTCTCTCTCTCTCTCTCACTGTATCTCTCTCTCTCTCACTGTAGACCTACCTCGTCTATCAGTGCTCTCATGCCCTGCCTCCTCCTCTGTCCCTCTCTGAGTGCTGTGATGGAGTGTGATAGCCAGCTTACACCCCTGTGTTTCTCCAACGTACAGGGGGATGCGGGCATCATGCCAGCTCCCTCCTGCTGGATCTAACAGGCCTTAAGATTGACCTTGAGGGCCCCCCACCTGCTTTTTTTTGGGGGGGGGGTTGTCTCTTCGTTTGGGGCTGACATTGTTACAGGTACAGACTCTTAGCCTGGTTCTCTCTCACAGTCTCTCCATTCAGACACAGTTCACCGGCTTTCTGTTGTGAGACTCAGGAAGCTGTGTAGACACCACTCCACCGCAACAACAGGGTCAAAGAGGAAAGAAACACTAAAGATGCACAACTGTAAAAAAACAACAACAAAAAATAAATGAAAGGATTTTGTTTTGTTGCAGTCTGTATTTCATTACTGACAGCACAAAGCCCTAAAAGTGTTTCTTCCTTCATGACATTGAGTGTGATTCATATTTGGAGCTTTGGGGCACCTAATTTAGAGACTGAGGTGTGTGGGAAAATGTCTCTGCAGCTAATGTGGAGGAAGGTGCCATTTGTGTGTGTGTGTGTGTGTGTGTGTTGCCTGGATGTGTCAGTGTTTTTAAATTAACAGGATGTGGCTGACTATACCTCTCTGTTAGTCTTAATATTGCACTCTTGCATTTTTGCTTGTTGAGAATTGTTTGTATTTTTATTGTAAGGCACTCTGTGTGTGTGTGTGTGTGTGTGTGTGTGTGTGTGTGTGTGTGTGTGTGTGTGTGTGTGTGTGTGTGTGTGTGTGTGTGTGTGTGTGTGTGTGTGTGTGTGTGTGTGTGTGTGTGTGTGTGTGTGTCTTGAAAACATTGCTAACCATCACCATACCGCCAACCTCGTAACCACCTTCCCACTGCAATTTTGAGTTAAACTTGAATTACAGTCATCAACAATAACATCTCAACTGTGAAAGAAGGTCGAGACAATCTCTTTTGTCTTTGACACTGCACTTGTTTAAAGACTTGCTGAAAAAAATGTCTGCCTCAGAGATGTCCTTCAGAGACCTTCCTTCTGTCATCCACAGTAGTAAAACCGTAAATGCTTTGTGTTTCATAGAGACGTCAGAACCTTTCGCCCCTTTTTCATTAGTACGGTTTTCCCCCCCAATCATCTCTTTTATTTGTGTTATTAGGCTGACAGATTGGTTTGACTGTGGAAGGAATCTATTGCTTCAGATTTCAGAGTTCTCCAGTCTGAATTGGGCTTGATGAACAAGAATGTTCCTACTTGATAGTGTCTCTCTCTGAATGCATCATGGTGGGCCTCAGAGCGACAGGCCCTGCAGAGTGCAGGTCTTAAACAGAGGCTTACCCTGAATGGTGGAACAGAACCCATTGAAACCTGATGTAATACTATGTAAAGCAGTGCTGCCAGTGTGTTGTAAGATGGGGGGGTATTTATGTTCACATCCATTGTAGATTCTAAAATTTAAGAAAAAAAGAGAGACGGAGAGATTAGGACGAACTAAAGGCAAGTTTAAAGTTGTTTCTGGTTGGGCCTCTTACAGACTATGGGGATTCCGTTGGTTGCTAGTGTGAGGTAACCGTAAGTAAGCAATTCACTGTTAAAGGCGCTGCGTGGTCAATCCGACGTCTGCATTGGACGTGCAGCATTTACGGAGATAGGTTCTCTGCAGAAGTCAGGGCATCCGTACTTCTTGCGCTTTGCGGAGCAGCGCAGAGCTGTTGTGAAGGAAGTTGTCAAGGAAGTGAGTTTGTGTTTATACAGAACCTCCCGGCCCCACCTACCATCAACCAATCATGTCAATGCCGAGCATTGTTACAAAATTTGGGAGGTGCTCAGCGATGCGGCACGGAGCTCAATTTGGCCTCTGCGTGCCTCAGGAGGCTCCGCAATTGCGGCACACGGAATCTCTGAGCCCATTTTTGGATTGACAATAAATTGGCTCTTAGTTGTATACCTGTTGTATATGAAGCAGGTGACAAATACAATTTTACTTGGTCTGTATGGAGAAATAAAGAGAGCAGAGACAGAAAGAAAGAGAGAGAGTGAGGCAGAGAGACAGAGAGATAGAGAGTGAGGCGGAGAGAGAGACAGAGAAAAGAAGAGAGTGAGGAGAGAGTGAGGCAGAGAGAAAAGAAGAGGAGAGAGTGAGGCAGAGAGACAGAGAGAGACAGAGAAATTAAGAGGAGAGAGCGAGGCAGAGAGACAGAGAGAGACAGAGAAAAGAAGAGGAGAGAGTGAGGCAGAGAGACAGAGAGAGAGAGAGAGAGAGTGAGGCAGAGAGACAGAGAGAGACAGAGAAAAGAAGAGGAGATAGTGAGACAGAGAGAGAGAGAGAGCGAGGCAGAGAGACAGCGAAAAGAAGAGGAGAGAGCGAGGCAGAGAGACAGAGAAAAGAAGAGGAGAGAGTGAGGCAGAGAGAGAGAGAGAGAGAGAGAGAGAGAGAGAGAGGCAGAGAGAGAGACAGAGAGTGACAGAGAAAAGAAGAGGAGAGGAGAGAGACAGAGAGATAGAGAGCGAGGCAGAGAGACAGAGAGACAGAGAAAAGAAGGAAGAGAGTGAGGCAGAGAGACAGAGAGTGACAGAGAAAAGAAGAGGAGAGAGTGAGGCAGAGAGACAGAGAGATAGAGAAAAGAAGGAAGAGAGTGAGGCAGAGAGAGAGAGAGAGATAGAAAGAGCAAAGGGAAGGATGGCAACCAGTTGATGACAATGACTTGCTGCTGAGAAAGGAACGTACAGTATGACCATGCAGCTACTCAGAAGCTGGTCTCATCAGACTGTAGAGAGAGAGGGGCTTTTCTCAAGGCCTCGAGCAGGAGCACCTCCACTCCACCCCTCACTCCCACCTCTCCGCTCCGGCTACAAACCTACTGCTCCTTTTCTCTGGAGAATCCCCCATGTCTAAATATTTTTAAGAGGAACAGCATTTTAACGTGGCAAGGATTAGTCATTTATCCCTAGGTCTTTACAGCTCTCAAACATGGAGGCAAAACGCTTGCTCCATACAAATTGGAATTGGATTTGCCGACTGACGCCTTAGGTTATAAAGCATGGATATTCATCTAATTACGTAATTACAATGGGGGGTAATTACACATGCAGACTTACTGTTACATTGTAATTGCTGTGTAATTAAAGCAAAAATAACTAGAAGTGTTCAGGCCCAAATTGATAGAAAAGCTTGGCGAGTGTCAAAATGGTTGCTTTCTGAAACAGCTCTACATCTGTCTGCATTTGTCTCCGTGGAAACCAGCTCCGATTTAAGATTGCTATTCAATTCCACCTTAACTGTCATACTAAGACGTACGTTCTATCCGTCTCTCGTCATCTTTCTAGCCTAAGAGGCAAGACTGCGGCCGCTGTTCAGATATACAGTGCCTTGCGAAAGTATTCGGCCCCCTTGAACTTTGCGACCTTTTGCCACATTTCAGGCTTCAAACATAAAGATATAAAACTGTATTTTTTTTGTGAAGAATCAACAACAAGTGGGACACAATCATGAAGTGGAACGACATTTATTGGATATTTCAAACTTTTTTAACAAATCAAAAACTGAAAAATTGGGCGTGCAAAATTATTCAGCCCCCTTAAGTTAATACTTTGTAGCGCCACCTTTTGCTGCGATTACAGCTGTAAGTCGCTTGGGGTATGTCTCTATCAGTTTTGCACATCGAGAGACTGACATTTTTTCCCATTCCTCCTTGCAAAACAGCTCGAGCTCAGTGAGGTTGGATGGAGAGCATTTGTGAACAGCAGTTTTCAGTTCTTTCCACAGATTCTCGATTGGATTCAGGTCTGGACTTTGACTTGGCCATTCTAACACCTGGATATGTTTATTTTTGAACCATTCCATTGTAGATTTTGCTTTATGTTTTGGATCATTGTCTTGTTGGAAGACAAATCTCCGTCCCAGTCTCAGGTCTTTTGCAGACTCCATCAGGTTTTCTTCCAGAATGGTCCTGTATTTGGCTCCATCGATCTTCCCATCAATTTTAACCATCTTCCCTGTCCCTGCTGAAGAAAAGCAGGCCCAAACCATGATGCTGCCACCACCATGTTTGACAGTGGGGATGGTGTGTTCAGCTGTGTTGCTTTTACGCCAAACATAACGTTTTGCATTGTTGCCAAAAAGTTCAATTTTGGTTTCATCTGACCAGAGCACCTTCTTCCACATGTTTGGTGTGTCTCCCAGGTGGCTTGTGGCAAACTTTAAACAACACTTTTTTATGGATATCTTTAAGAAATGGCTTTCTTCTTGCCACTCTTCCATAAAGGCCAGATTTGTGCAATATACGACTGATTGTTGTCCTATGGACAGAGTCTCCCACCTCAGCTGTAGATTTCTGCAGTTCATCCAGAGTGATCATGGGCCTCTTGGCTGCATCTCTGATCAGTCTTCTCCTTGTATGAGCTGAAAGTTTAGAGGGACGGCCAGGTCTTGGTAGATTTGCAGTGGTCTGATACTCCTTCCATTTCAATATTATCGCTTGCACAGTGCTCCTTGGGATGTTTAAAGCTTGGGAAATCTTTTTGTATCCAAATCCGGCTTTAAACTTCTTCACAACAGTATCTCGGACCTGCCTGGTGTGTTCCTTGTTCTTCATGATGCTCTCTGCGCTTTTAACGGACCTCTGAGACTATCACAGTGCAGGTGCATTTATACGGAGACTTGATTACACACAGGTGGATTGTATTTATCATCATTAGTCATTTAGGTCAACATTGGATCCTTCAGAGATCCTCACTGAACTTCTGGAGAGAGTTTGCTGCACTGAAAGTAAAGGGGCTGAATAATTTTGCACGCCCAATTTTTCAGTTTTTGATTTGTTAAAAAAGTTTGAAATATCCAATAAATGTCGTTCCACTTCATGATTGTGTCCCACTTGTTGTTGATTCTTCACAAAAAAATACAGTTTTATATCTTAATGTTTGAAGCCTGAAATGTGGCAAAAGGTCGCAAAGTTCAAGGGGGCAGAATACTTTCGCAAGGCACTGTATGAACTGGCGACCAAGAATGTGACCAAAAATAGACATAGAAGTGAAAGGAGAAACAACTAAGGGCATTCGTGTCGTGCGGTAGATCGCATTGAAATTGTGATTTAAAAGCCCAGTGGTTTGATGGTTAGGTAGAGCTGGCCTGTGAAACCCCAGCCCAGTGTCAGATGGAGGAGAGGTTGGCATCTTCAAAGGGCTGGAGCAAGTATGGCCAACTAAACAGGTATCTGTGGGATCATCGAGAGTCTCCGACAGTACATTCTTTCTCACAAAGATACCGTTCCTCTCTCCCAGTCAAGCCAAACCTTTGAAATGAGAACAGTGTTCTGTGTGTGCGTGTGTGTGTGTTTTTTTTTTATAGCTAATTACGGGGATATTTGGATGAATTATGTCAATGCCTTCTCTCTCTCTTCCTATCTCCATCTTTCTCCCTGTCTCCATCTTTCTCTCTACCTCTCTCCCCCCTCCCTGTTTCTCTGTCTATCTATCTCTTTCTCCCTCCCTCTCTTTCTCTCTCTCTCTCTCTCTCTCTCTCCCTCTCTCTTTCTCTCTCTCTCTCTCTCTCCTTCTCTCTCTCTTTCCCTCTCTCTTTCTCTCTCTCTCTCTCTCCTTCTCGCTCTCTCTCTCTTCACTTATTTCTTTCTCTTTGTAATTGACATCCGGTTCTCTTTTTTTTCTCTATTTTTCTTTTCTTGATCTGAGAACTTGCCTGCTTCAAACCTGCCGCTCTTTTGAAGACTCGCACCTCAAACTGGCATGTCACATCTGTATTTTTTTATGTGTCACAAAACTCAAATAGATGTCATTGTGTGCGAGGCGAATTGATTACAGAGCTGTATTTCAGTACAGTAGGTCAGGGTTCTGGTGTCTTTAAGTGACACAAGTTCTATTCTCTAATTGTCAGTGTGCTCTACTGATGAACAGGTCGTGGATAAATGTAGACTTAGTATTTTTGTACATGCTTGCACAATATAAAAGGGCAATTTATTTCACTTCGACGACTCATTCGATTTCTCTCCCTTTTTCATACTCACTGTCTCCATCTTTCTCCTCTCTCTCTCTCTCTCTCTCTCTTAGACTCAATTTGTAAATATTTCCCATGGTGGGAATAAGCTAAGCCTTTTAGATATTTAAAAATTCAAATTGTATTCCAAAGTGTATTTGAAAGAGCAGCAGTCGGTGTCGTTTTCTCTTGCTCACCGTATTCCTGGGTGGTTATCACCGGGCAGTCCTTATGAAACATTTATCAGGCTGTTTCATGTCTTAATGATCACGTTAGGATTCCCCACTTGGTTATGGAGCTGGAGCAAAGAGATGTGCTGTTAAGAAAGAGAGAAAGAAAGAGAGAGAGGGGGGGGGGGGGGAGAGGGAGAGAGAGAGAATCTCTGCATTATTCCAACCACTCTTTAATTCACATCTTTGCCAAAACATTGCTTGCCTTTCTCCTGAACAAGCCTCCTTGGCACGTCACACATTTTCTTCCTCGTTCTCCCCATTTCTGTTTTATGTTTTTATAATTAAAACATAATATTTATCTTTCCATAACAGAAGGCTGCCTTACTGTGGTAGGTAGACTGTTTGAATATTAATATTCTACATGCTATCTCCTCCAGTGTCTGAGGAAGTGTCATTGGTAAAATAGTGAAAGTGAAGGTGACTCGCCCTCTGTTCTGTCAGAGAGCTGGGAACCAGAGCAGGGTTGCAAAGTTTAGCTGATTGAACATGGAAGAGATTGTGAAGAGGTTTGACTAAATGAACACGGGGGACACGTTGGGGGAAGGCATCATGCTGTGTTTACCTAGCCACAGTCCGGATGCATAGAGTACTCTGACAAAATAACCCTTTATCCAAAAGTTGAAACTGAAACTTTGAATAGATTAAAGCCTTCACGTAGGAGTTCCTTTGTTGTTGTCTCTGACGGGGATAGTTAAATGAGAGGAACGTAGGGTTCCGTGTTCCACTGGTGACAGCTGTCTGACTCTGTCAATTCTGAATTCCTCCTAAATGAGTCTGGGCCAGACAAAGAATGCAAATGGATGGCAGGGTGGGTGGCTTGGTGAGAGAGCTTTGTTTGAACAAGTTAACTTGGGCATGATTGGGGTTCCTCCCGTGTGAAAGAGCAAGTCAATACATTGACCTTTGTCTCATTAAAAATGGAGGACCAGCCGTACGATACCATGACAGAGGAATCTCTCTCTTTTACTACCCCTCTCTTTTTCTCTCCACGCACGCACGCGCACGCACGCACGCACACACACACACACACACACACACATAAAAAAACAGGGTTATGGGTAATGTCATATTTGGGTTTTTCGACTTGGATATCACCACTGGCCATCGCACGGGGTCACTCGTTACAGAGAGATGAGTATTTCTCCTTTCCCTCCCAGTCCTAACCCCACTGACAGGTCACATAAAACAGCTCTTTGTGTCAACATCGGGGTGCTGACATGAGCCAGATAATGACATGAACATGTTGCCTCTTTTTTTTTTTACCGAAAGTTATCTCCTAATCAGAAAGAGGAAAACAAATGGGCAAGAAAAATGAAGTCCAAGGATTGAGATCTTTGCCTGCACATTCCAATTGTTCTTAAAATATTTGGCAACGTCAATTAGTAAGTGAGCAGAGCTAGCTGATGAACACAATTTTCCACTAGACTGAGCACCCTATTGTTGTGGAGTGAACAGCAGATTTCTGAGGTCATTATCATTCCCCGTTAGCCTGGCCCAGCTGCTCCTCTCGGCTCCAGCCAAACTCTACACCACGACTCAGGGTAGCACGTAGCAACAGGGGGCCGCCGGGATGGAGGGGGCTGGCAGGCTGGAGAGAGAGAGAGAGATAGAACGAGAGAGAGACAGAGAGAGAGAGATGGAGGGCAAGAGAGAGGAGGGGAGAAATGAGGGACAGAAATAGAGGGATGGAGCGAGGTTGGGCGCCAAGGAAGAGGGGCTCGGAAACATAAGAGGGGCGTGAAAGGACATGATAGAAAGAAAGGGAGAAATACCCTTAGCGTTCTAGGATAATAAAATATTTGATCTGGACTTACAGCTGAACTCAAGAGGCTTGGAAAACAGAAACTAAGACCTATCTAAGACATGTGAGAAAGCTGTCTCTACACTAACATCCTGCTCCTGCTTCATAGGCCCTCAGAAAAAATACGTCTCCCACCGTGTCTCTCTGCGCACTGTAAATTCCACCGTGGTGTGTTGAGGATATGTTTGAGCTGGTGTTCAGGTTGGAGCTGGAGGAGAGACAGACGTAGGGATGTTCTGTAGAGCAGTATCCAATGAGCCCCGGTCTCCCACCCAAACCCTGCTCAGACTCAGCTCCTCTGTCCTGGATCGGAAGCTCAGAAGTGCTTAGACACGAGCAGTGCTCATGCTTCTAACCCAGCAGACTCACCTCTCTCTCTCTCTCTCTCTCTCTCTCTCTCTCTCTCTCTCTCTCTCTCTCTCTCTCTCTCTCTTCTCTCTCTCTCTCTCTCTCTCTCTCTCTCTCTTTCTTTCTCTCTCTCTCTCTCTCTCTCTCTCTCTTTCTCTCTCTCTCTCAGAATTGTCCCTTCCTCTCAGCCTGTTAGTGTGTTGTAGAGTGAACCTGGTTTCTCTGGCCGAGTATGGATCCATGTTTGCAGGAGATTTTAGCGTTGAGCAGGGAGCTTGTGCTATGTGTGCATATATCACCCAGGCTCAGAACAGCCAGGCCGTTTAAGAGAGATAGAATGACAGTAAAGCTGCTAAGGGGACAGGGACTCACAGATGACAAGGCAAGGGGAGGGAGGAGAGGGGGATAAGGGGAAGGAGAGGGCGCCACAGCGTGCACTGTTACGTGACTCAGACATCCACTCTGCCACCTCCCCCTATAAGAGACATTATCTCTGATAGGTCACCGCTTCCTTTGAACGCACAGTTTGAGAGGTTTGAGAGGCCAGCTGTGGTAGTATCAAAGATAGTCTAGGTCAGGGACAAGTATAGAGGTCTCCGCCACTCAGGAGAAGTGTCATTGGACAAGTACAACTATCTCAGACAAAGTGTCACCTGAGTAACTGACTGTTGTGAGTTTTGCACAAGGACATACAGCGTGGAGGAGGAGGTGTGATGGTGTGGGGGTGCTTTCCTGGTGACACTCAGTGATTTATTTGGAATTCAAGGCAGACGATGTTCTCCAAACACCCCACAGGGCAGACATCCCAATTATTCGCAAAAGGAAGCGACGAGGAGGACGAAGTGCCGGATGCCTCGTCCGGACCCGCAGAAGGCGAGTAGGAAAGCTGCCGTTACCGTCAATATTCCTCGCCAAAGTGCAATCATTGGACAATAAACTAGACGAGGTACGATCACGAATATCCGACCAACAGGACATCAAAAACTGTAATATCCTATGTTTACGGAATCGTGGCATGAATGAAGACATGGATATTCAGCTAGCGGGATATACGCTGTACCGGCAGGATAGAACAGCACACTCCGGAAAGAGGGGGGGGGGGGGGGGGGTGCATATTTGTAAACAACAGATGGTGCACAAAATCTAAGGATGTCTCTAGATTTTGCTCGCCAGAAGTAAGGTATATTGTGATAAATTGCAGGCCACACTACTTGCCTAGAGAGTTCTCAGCTATACTTTTTGTGGCTGTTTATTTACCACCACAAACAGATACAGGCACTAAGACCGCACTCAGTCAGCTGTATAAGGAGATAAGCAAACAGGAAACCGCTCACCCAGAGGCGGCGCTTCTAGTGGCCGGAGACTTTTATGCAAGGAAACTTAAATCAATTCTACCAAATCCCTATCAACATGTTAAATGTGCAACCAGAGGGAAAAAAATTATAGATCACCTGTACTGCAGAGACGCGTCCAAAGCTCTCCCTCGCCCTCCATTTGGAAATTCTGACCACAACTCTATCCTCCTGATTCCTGCTTACAAGCAAAAATTAAAGCAGGAAGCACCAGTGACTTGGTCTATAAAAAAGTGGTCAGATGAAGCAGATGCTAAACTACAGGACTGTTTTGCTATCACAGACTGGAACATGTTCCTGGATTCTTCCGATGTCATTGAGAAAACACCACATCAGTCACTGGCTTTATCAATCAGTGCATTCAGGACGTCGTCCCCACAGTGACTGTACGTACATACCCCAACCAGAAGCCATAGATTACAGGCAACATTCGCACTGAGCTAAAGGGTAGAGCTGCCCCATTCAAGGTGGGGGACTCTTACCCGGAAGCTTACAAGAAATCCCACTATGCCCTGCGACTAACCATCAAACAGGCAAAGCGTCAATACAGGGATAAGATTGAATCATACTACACCGGCTCCGACTCTCATCGGATATGGCAGGGCTTGCAAACTATTACAGACTACAAAGGGAAGCACAGCCGCAAGCTGCCCAGTGACACGAGCCTACCCGACGAGCTATTTCACTTCTATGCTTGCCTCGAGGCAAGCAACACTGAGGCATGCATGAGAGCATCAGCTGTTCCGGGCGACTGTGTGATCACGCTCTCCGTAGCCGATGTGAGTAAGACCTTTAAACAGGTAAACATACACAAGGCTGCGGGGCCAGACGGATTACCAGGACTTGTGCTCCGGGCATGTGCTGACCAATTGGCAGGTGTCTTCACTAACATTTTCAACATGTCCCTGATTGAGTCTGTAATACCAACATGTTTCAAGCAGACCACCATTGTCCCTGTGCCCAAGAACACTAAGGCAACCTGCCTAAATGACTACAGACCCGTAGCACTCACGACTGCATGGCCAGGCACGACTCCAACACCATCATTAAGTTTTCAGATGACACAACAGTGGTAGGCCTGATCACCGACAACGACGAGACAGCCTATAGGGAGGAGGTCAGAGACCTGGCCGGGTGGTGCCAAAATAACAACCTATCCCTCAACGTAACAAAGACTAAGGAGATGATTGTGGACTACAGGAAAAGGAGCACCGAGCACGCCCCCATTCTCATCAACGGGGCTGTAGTGGAGCAGGTTAAGAGCTTCAAGTTCCTTGGTGTCCACATCAACAACAAACTAGAATGGTCCAAACACACCAAGACAGTCGTGAAGAGGGCACGACAAAGCCTATTCCCCCTCAGGAAACTAAAAGGATTTTGCATGGGTCCTGAGATCCTCAAAAGGTTCTACTGCTGCAACATCGAGAGCATCCTGACCGGTTGCATCACTGCCTGGTACGGCAATTGCTCGGCCTCCGACCGCAAGGCACTTCAGAGTGTAGTGCGTACGGCCCAGTACATCACTGGGGCAAAGCTGCCTGCCATCCAGGACCTCTAAACCAGGCGGTGCCAGAGGAAGGCCCTAACAATTGTCAAAGACCCCAGCCACCCCAGTCATAGACTGTTCTCTCTACTACCGCATGGCAAGCGGTACCGGAGTGCCAAGTCTAGGACAAACAGGCTTCTCAACAGTTTTTACCCCCAAGCCGTAAGACTCCTGAACAGGTAACCAAATGGTTACCCGGACTATTTGCATTGTGTGCCTCATCCAACCCTTCTTTTACGCTGCTGCTACTCTCTGTTTATCTTATATGCATAGTCACTTTAACTATACGTTCATGTACACACTACTTCAATTGGCCCGACCAACCAGTGCTCCTGCACATTGGCTAACCGGGCTATATGCATTGTGTCCCACCACCCGCTAACCCCTCTTTTTATGCTACTGCTACTCTCTCTTCATCATATATGCATAGGCACTTTAACCATACCTACATGTACATACTACCTCAATCAGCCTGACTAACCAATGTCTGTATATAGCCTTGCTACTCTTATATTCAAATGTCTTTTTACTGTTGTTTTATGTCTTTACTTACACACAAACACACCTTTTTTTCACACAATTGGTTAGAGTCTGTAAGTAAGCATTTCACTGTTGTATTCAGCGTAAGCATACACCTGGTGTATTCGGCGCACGTGACAAATAAACTTTGATTTGATTTGACACTTAACCAACATGGCTTCCACTGCATTCTGCAGCGATACGCCATCCCATTTGGTTTGCACTTAGTGGGACCATCATTTGTTTTTCAACATGACAATGACCGAACACACCTCCAAGCTGTGTGAGGGCTATTTGACCCAGAAGCAGAGTGATGGAGTGCTGCATCAGATGACCTGGCCTCCACAATCACCCAATCTCAACCAAATTGAGATGGTTTGGGATGAGTTGGAGTGCAGAGTGAAGGGAAATGTTCCAGCAAGTGCTCAGCATATGTGGGAACAAAAAGTGTGCAAAGCTGGCATCAAGGCAAAGAGTGGCTACTTTAAAGAATCTAAAATTTAAAATATTTTGGGATTTGTTTAACACTTTTTTGGTTACAACAGGACTCCAAATGTTATTTCATAGTTTTGTCTCATTGTCTAATTCTACAATGCAGAAAATACTACAAAAAAATAAAATATCCCATTGAATGAGTAGGTGTGTCCAGACTTTTAACTGGTACTGTATATACAGTTGAAGTCAAATGTTTACATACACCTTGAAAAAATACATTTAAACAATTCCTTTTTTTTCCTTCAAATCAAATCAAATTTTATTTGTCACATACACATGGTTAGCAGATGTTAATGCGAGTGTAGCGAAATGCTTGTGCTTCTAGTTCCCGACAATGCAGTAATAACCAACAAGTAATCTAACTAACAATTCCAAAACTACTGTCTTATACACAGTGTAAGGGGATAAAGAATATGTACATAAGGATATATGAATGAGTGATGGTACAGAGCAGCATAGGCAAGATACAGTAGATGGTATCGAGTACAGTATATACATATGAGATGAGTATGTAAACAAAGTGGCTAGTGATACATGTATTACATAAGGATGCAGTCGATGATATAGAGTACAGTATATACGTATGCATATGAGATGAATAATGTAGGGTAAGTAACATTATATAAGGTAGCATTGTTTAAAGTGGCTAGTGATATATTTACATAATTTCCCATCAATTCCCATTATTAAAGTGGCTGGAGTTGAGTCAGTGTCAATGTCAGTGTGTTGGCAGCAGCCACTCAATGTTAGTGGTGGCTGTTTAACAGTCTGATGGCCTTGAGATAGAAGCTGTTTTTTAGTCTCTCGGTCCCAGCTTTGATGCACCTGTACTGACCTCGCCTTCTGGATGATAGCGGGGTGAACAGGCAGTGGCTCGGGTGGTTGATGTCCTTGATGATCTTCATGGCCTTCCTGTAACATCGGGTGGTGTAGGTGTCCTGGAGGGCAGGTAGTTTGCCCCCGGTGATGCGTTGTGCAGACCTCACTACCCTCTGGAGAGCCTTACGGTTGAGGGCGGAGCAGTTGCCGTACCAGGCGGTGATACAGCCCGCCAGGATGCTCTCGATTGTGTATCTGTAGAAGTTTGTGAGTGCTTTTGGTGACAAGCCAAATTTCTTCAGCCTCCTGAGGTTGAAGAGGCGCTGCTGCGCCTATTTCACGATGCTGTCTGTGTGAGTGGACCAATTCAGTTTGTCTGTGATGTGTATGCCGAGGAACTTAAAACTTGCTACCCTCTCCACTACTGTTCCATCGATGTGGATAGGGGGGTGTTCCCTCTGCTGTTTCCTGAAGTCCACAATCATCTCCTTAGTTTTGTTGACGTTGAGTGTGAGGTTATTTTCCTGACACCACACTCCGATGGCCCTCACCTCCTCCCTGTAGGCCATCTCGTCGTTGTTGGTAATCAAGCCTACCACTGTTGTGTCGTCCGCAACTTGATGATTGAGTTGGAGGCGTGCGTGGCCACGCAGTCGTGGGTGAACAGGGAGTACAGGAGAGGGCTCAGAACGCACCCTTGTGGGGCCCCAGTGTTGAGGATCAGCGGGGAGGCTGGGGGCGGCCCGTCAGGAAGTCCAGTACCCAGTTGCACAGGGCGGGGTCGAGACCCAGGGTCTCGAGCTTGATGACGAGCTTGGAGGGTACTATGGTGTTGAATGCCGAGCTGTAGTCGATGAACAGCATTCTCACATAGGTATTCCTCTTGTCCAGATGGGTTAAGGCAGTGTGCAGTGTGGTTGAGATTGCATCGTCTGTGGACCTATTTGGGCGGTAAGCAAATTGGAGTGGGTCTAGGGTGTCAGGTAGGGTGGAGGTGATATGGTCCTTGACTAGTCTCTCAAAGCACTTCATGATGACGGAAGTGAGTGCTACGGGGCGGTAGTCGTTTAGCTCAGTTACCTTAGCTTTCTTGGGAACAGGAACAATGGTGGCCCTCTTGAAGCATGTGGGAACAGCGGACTGGTATAGGGATTGATTGAATATGTCCGTAAACACACTGGCCAGCTGGTCTGCGCATGCTCTGAGGGCGCGGCTGGGGATGCCGTCTGGGCCTGCAGCCTTGCGAGGGTTAACACGTTTAAATGTCTTACTCACCTCGGCTGCAGTGAAGGAGAGACCGCATGTTTTCGTTGCAGGCCGTGTCAGTGGCACTGTATTGTTCTCAAAGCGGGCAAAAAAGTTATTTAGTCTGCCTGGGAGCAAGACATCCTGGTCCGTGACTGGGCTGGATTTCTTCTTGTAGTCCGTGATTGACTGTAGACCCTGCCACATGCCTCTTGTGTCTGAGCCGTTGAATTGAGATTCTACTTTGTCTCTGTACTGACGCTTAGCTTGTTTGATAGCCTTGCGGAGGGAATAGCTGCACTGTTTGTATTCGGTCATGTTACCAGACACCTTGCCCTGATTAAAAGCAGTGGTTCGCGCTTTCAGTTTCACGCGAATGCTGCCATCAATCCACGGTTTCTGGTTAGGGAATGTTTTAATCGTTGCTATGGGAACGACATCTTCAACGCACGTTCTAATGAACTCGCACACCGAATCAGCGTATTCGTCAATATTGTTATCTGACGCAATACGAAACATATCCCAGTCCACGTGATGGAAGCAGTCTTGGAGTGTGGAGTCAGCTTGGTCCTGACATTTAATCCTAGTAAAAATGCCCTGTCTTAGGTCAGTTAGGATCACCACTTTAGTTTAAGAATGTGAAATGTCAGAATAATAGCAGAGAGAGTGATTTATTTCAGCTTTTATTTCTTTCATCACATTCCCAGTGGGTCAGAAATGTACATACACTCAATTAGTATTTGGTAGCATTGCCTTTAAATTCAAATGTTTTGGGTAGCCTTCCACAGGCTTCCCACAATAAGTTGGGTGACATTTAGGCCATTCCTCCTGACAGAGCTGGTGTAACTGAGTCAGGTTTGTAGGCCTCCTTGCTCGCACAGGCTTTTTCAGTTCTGCCCGCAAATGTTCTATAGGATTGAGATCAGGGCTTTGTAATGGCCACTCCAATACCTTGACTTTGTTGTCCTTAAGCCATTTTGCCACAACTTTGGAAGTATGCTTGGGGTCATTGTCCATTTGGAAGACCCATTTGCGACCAAGTTTTAACTTCCTGACTGATGTCTTGAGATGTTGCTTCAAAATATCCACCTAATTTTCCTACCTCATGATGCCATCTATTTTGTGAAGTGCATCAGTCCCTCCTGCAGCAAAGCACCCCCACAACATGAAGCTGCCGCCCCCATGTTTCAGGTTTGGGATGGTGTTCTTCGGCTTGCAAGCCTCCCCCTTTTTCCTCCAAACATAACGATGGTCATTATGGCCCAACAGTTCTATTTTTGTTTCATCAGACCAGAGGACATTTCTCCAAAAAAAGAACGATCTTTGTCCCCGTGACCAGATGCAAACCGTAGTCTGTCTTTTTTATGGCGGTTTTGAAGCAGCGGCTTCTTCCTTGTTGAGCGGCCTTTCAGGTTATGTCGATATAGGACTCATTTTACTTTTGTACCTGTTTCCTCCAGCATCTTCACAAGGTCCTTTGCTGTTATTCTGGGATTGATTTGCACTTTTCACCCCAAAGTACGTTCATCTCAAGGAGACAGAACGCGTCTCCTTCCTGAGCGGTATGACGGCTGTGTGGTCCCTGTGGATGAAATACATCCACAGGTACACCTCCAATTGACTCAAATGATGTCAATTAGCCTATCAGAAGCTTCTAAAGCCATGATTACATTTTCTGGAATTTCCCAAGCTGTTTAAAGGCACAGTCAACTTAGTGTATGTTAACTTCTGACCCACTGGAATTGAAATACAGTGAATTGTAAGTGAAATAATCAAACAATTGTTGGAAAAATTACTTGTGTCATGAACAACTTCATGCCTTCATGACTTGCCAAAACTATAGTTTGTTAACAATACATTTGTGGAGAGGTTGAAAAATGAGTTTTAATGACTCCAACCTAAGTGTATGTAAACTTCTGACTTCAACTGTGTATATTTTTTTTTGTGTGGAATTTTTATTGTTGGACATAAAAGACTGTAAAAACACCAGGAAATCAACTCCAAGTGATTTTAATTTAAGAAATCTGTTCCCAATTATCCCCACGCATAATAGAGAGCCACGTGATAATATACAGATGACAGCAAGGTTTGAAATGATTATATGTTTTAGTCCAACTTTATATCTGTTTTGGCTTCTTGCAGTCAATTTTTAGTCCACAAATGATTTGTAATTATGTTCCAGCCCCCCGACCATTCGCTCCAGAAAAGAAATCGTCCCACAGCTGAATCTAGTTGATGATCCCTGACATATGGTATGCAAACCTTCACGTTGGGGTTTGTGGATTCATATCTTCTGTAGTTATTAGCAGGAATAATTATTGTTATGTTGCATGACAGCAGACAGTTATTGATGAAGGCTGAACGATGTAATCTGAAGTGGAAGGGACCATTGTACTTGCAGCCCCACTTTCTCTTGTAAAACGCTGTCCTCTTTCTCCTGAGATTCAGAACACAATATCAGTGTAATTGGCCAGTAGTCATTGATACTGTGCATACTGTGGTATCATAGTCACATATCATAGAGCATCCAATACCTTGCTGTTCTACATGTGAAAACCGGCTTTTCCATCATATTACACAAAGCATCCTGATACCCGCATCTTAACATCCAAAGGAGTCCTTTTAAAAAAATGATTTGACTCAAAGTACAACAAACTATGGAAGAGAAACAAGCTCTCTCACTTTTGTACTTGCCAGCTGTACGTTTTAATGTGCTCCCAGTAGCATTTTCACCCCCCCTCCGTCACCCCCTGGCACCCTTTCCCTCTCGCACCTTTCCGTATTCTACTGTATATGTCTAATCCCCCCTTGCCTACCTGTAGAAAGTTTGCATTAGTTGCGCGAGCGGCATCAAAGCATTGCTCTCAGCTTGCAGCTGCCAAGCTCCCCCGTCCCCAGTTAGCAGGCATCCAGCTGTCAGGCTCAGAGAGGAGGAAGAGAGGGTGGAAATCTCTCACCAGCCATATGGTACCGAGTTCTGCCGGAGCCTCGCTGCTCCGTGGGCAAATGGCAAACTCATATATCTCATCAACACTCTTAATATCCAGGGCTAAGATGGAGAATATATGTTATTTTCCAACCAATACTAGATAGTAGGTGACGTGTGGTACAATATTGATGTGACCTTCTGCCTACTCTGATGTGAGTGTGACTATTAGCATTGATAGGAGTAGGTATTACCAAGCATTATGTGTTTGATTAATTAGCATTCAAACTCCCTTGATATCTCCCTAGATCAGCAACATGTTTCACTTTATAGAACCCCTTCCGGAAGGCCCAGGCAGTGAGATTTGAGCGGGCCTAACCCCAGAGACATTGGGCTTTCTCATTTTTCTGTTAGCAGGATGCTACGCTTCCTCCGTTAATCCTTAAAGGCCTGTGCATCCAGGATCTCCTGCTGCAGTGTAAGTAACGCCTTATGCCACCGAAAGCCCCAGCGAATCGCAGGGAATGTTGACGGTATTAGCGTTACATTACCGCATAAAGCTCAAAAACACTGTCTTCCTCAGTGGTGACGAATCCCCCCCTGTTCTTTTGCAAACACCATTACGTTGCCCTGAGTGGAAGTTACACAATCTAATTGGGGGAGAGAGAGAGGGCTATATATATAGAGAGAGAGCTATAGAGAAAGAAAGATAAATATATATAAATATATATAGAGAGAGCTATAGAGAAAGAAAGATATATATATATATATATATATGAGAGAGAGAGATAAAGAGAGAGATAATGCAAGAGAGAGCATGAGAGAGAGAGAGATAAAGAAAGAGAGAGAGAGAGAGAGAGATAAAGAAATAGAGAGAGCGCTAGAGAGAGAGAGAGAGAGAGCTATAGAGAAAGAAAGAGAGCTGTATATATATACTGTATAGAGTATATATAGAGAGAGAGAGGTAAAAAGAGAGACAGAGAGAAAAAAAGAGAGAGAGAGAGATAAAGAGAGCTAGAGAGAGAGATAAAGCAAGAGAGAGCGCTAGAGAGAGAGAGCTAGAGAGAGAGAAAGAGAGAAAAAGAGCTAGAAAGAGAGAGCTAGAGAAAGAACTAGAGCGAGAATGATAGAGAGATAAAGGGAGAGCTAGAGAAAGAAAGAGCTAGATAGAGCGAGAGAGAGAGAAAGAGAGAGCACTAGAGAGGGGGAGCTATAGAGAGAGATAATGTGACTGCTATGTGAGAAATAGAGAGATCAGGAGAAAAACAGGGAAAGAAGTGAGAAAACAAATCTTTTCTCAACCCAACCTGAAGCAGTCGCCATTACAAGTGATGCTAGAGGAGATTGATATGGCGGCTGCAGCGTTTTGGAGGGACGGTAACGTTAATGGCCCCACTGGGTTTTTAATGAGTGTTGTGCCCTAAACAAAATGAGCTAATTAGTGTTATCATCCATATATCAGACCCTATACACACAGACACAACCACACACACACGCACACACACACACACACACAGATAGACAAAACCAATATGGTATGCTAAGATGGCTGATAATGTTTCTTTGAGCCATCCTGCTGTACCTACATTTAAACCCATGATTTAAGTATTTTCGATCAGTTGTCCACCTTGCAGTGAGAATTAGGAAACGATATATATATATACAGTATATATACCTTATTTTATATATATATATATATATATATATATATATATATATACAGTGCCTTTTGCAGACCCCTTAACTTTTTCCACATTTCGTTACGTTACAACCTTGTTCTAAAATGTATTACATAAATAAAAATCAGTCTACACACAATACACACAATCAGTCTACACACAATACCCCATAATGACAAAGCAAATATTTACATACTTATTCAGACCCTTTGCTATGAGACTCAACATTGAACTCAGGTGCATCCTGTTTCCATTGATCATCATTGAGATGTTTCTATGACTTGATTGGTCCACCTGTTGTAAATTCAATTAATTGGACATTATTTGGACAGACACACATCTGTCTATATATAGTCCCACTGTTGACAGTGCATGTCAGAGCAAAAACCAAGCCATGAGGACAAAGGTATTGTCCGTAGAGCTCCGGGACAGGATTGTGTCGAGGCACAGAAAAATGTCTGCAGCATGTAAGGTCCCCAAGAACACAGTCGCCTCCATCACTCTTAAATGAAAGAAGTTTGGAATCACCAAGACTCTTCCTAGAGCTGGCCGCCTGGCCAAACTGAGCATTCGGGGGAGAAGGTCATTGTTCAAGGAGGTGACAAAGAGCCCGATGGTCACTCTGACAGAGCTCCAGAGTTCTTCTGTGGATTTGGGAGAACCTTCCAGAAGGACAATCATCTCTACAGCACTCCACAAATCAGGCCTTTATGGTATGCTTAGAAGGCCAGAAGGTCGCCTCTTAGAAGGTTGCCTCTTCACTGTTGACGTTGAGACTGGTGCTTTGCAGGTACTATTTAAGGAAGCTGCCAGTTAAGTACTTGTGAGGTGTCTGTTTCTCAAATTAGACACTCCAGTGTACTTGTCCTCTGCTCAGTTGTGCACCGGGGCCTCCCACTCCTCTTTCTATTCTGGTTAGAGACAATTTGCGCTGTTCTGTGAAGGGAGTAGGACACAGCATTGTACGAGATCTTCAGTTTCTTGGCAATTTCTCGAATGGAATAGCCTTCATTTCTTAGAACAAGAATAGACTGACGAGTTTCAGAAGAAAGGTCTTTGTTTCTGGCCATTTTGAGCCTGTAATCAAACACACAAATGCGTATTCTACAGATACTCAAGTAGTCTAAATACGTTTTATTGCTTCTTTAATCAGAACAACATTTTTCAGCTGTGCTAACATAATTGCAAATGGGTTTTCTAATGATCATTTAGTCTTTTAACCCTTGTGTTCTCTTAAGGGTCAAAAAAGGACCCGCCACTATGTTTAACAGCAGAGAATAACCCCCTAAATTATGTTTTTTCAACTTGAAATTTGATTACTTTTCCTAGAGTGATCTCAACATTAGAAAAAGTGAAACATCACCTTCGTTCAAATTTCTTTGAAAGCTGAACACCACCAGGGTACAAAGATTGTCTTAGGGTCATTTTTGATCCGGCAGTTATAAAATCATAAAATCATGTACACACCGCAAAGACACACATGCACACGCACACAATGAGAAGTTGAGATTATGTGTGCTACTGATTGAGCTCAGCCAGCAGCTCCTGAAGAAGAAGATCACCATGGTTGGCACAGTTAGAAAGAACAAGCCTGAGCTCCCCCCTGCACTCCTCTCAACAAGGGGGAGAGAAGCCTTCTCATTAAAGTTTGCCTTCACCCCCACCACCACTCTAGTTTCTTACCTCCCAAAAAGGAACAAGAATGTGGTCCTCCTGAGCACACAGCACAAAACGGCTGCGATCATTGATCGTGAGGACAGGAAGCCAGCTGTCATCCTGAACTACATCCACAACAAAGGAGGTGTGGACAACCTGGACAAGGTGATTGGAACTTACAGCTGCAGGAGGATGACTGCCCGCTGGTCCCTGGTCATCTTCCATAAAATCATTGATGTGTCCTCATACAATGCCTTCATGATATGGAACAAGATCAACCCTACCTGGATGCCTGATAAGCGGAACAAGAGGAGGGTGTTCCTGGAGCAGCTGGGAAAGGCATCCCACACATTCAAAGAAGGGAGCGCCTCCCCTGCACAGCAGCCTCTGCAGCGCTTGTGAAAGCTGTTCAGGGGGCTGAATTTTGTCCTGATCCACTTGAGGCTGCAGCTGGGGCAGGCAAGAGGAGGAGATGCCAATTCTGACCCCCAAAGAAGGACTGTAAAACAAATGTGCTGCACTTGTGAGAAATACATCTGCAAAGTCCATGCACACACACTTGCATACTGTCCTACATGTGGCAATTAGAGTTGATTGATTTATCTTCTTCACTTTTTTGTTTTGTATCTATTATCTTATTTTATACTTATTTATTGTTGTTGTTTATACACTTTGTGGGTGAGGGCAATGGTTAAAAAATGGGAGAAGACTAGTATTTTGTAGTTGAATACCTCATTGTACAGTATATCAGAATATATCACCATGTTGCAAAAAAAGTTCAAGACTGTTATTGTTTCCCTTCATTAAGATGCATTCAAACTACTTTCTGCACATTTCTGCTACTTTCTTAGGCTATACAAGTGCTATCTCTTGCTAAAAAATGTATATTTACACCTATGCAGTACCTTTAGCAATAATAATAATAAACCTCTACCTTAGTAAAGAAAACAATTATGACAGGTGTGTTGTAATAAAAACCAGTGGTGTCCACTGATTAAATGCAGTCTTTCTGCATTGTGAAGAGGGAAAACCCAGATATTCACAAAGTTTGTGATGAATGATAGGTTATTTCTTCATGCAAATTAGATGTGGGGTTTAAAATTCAGTTAAGATGCCTTCTTTTATTGGTTTAGTGAAGGCTGGTCATTTTTTACCCTTAGGACAAGGGGAGTATACTGAATGTTAAGACGACACAAGGGTTAAAATGATATAGTTGGACTAGTGCCATTGGAACACAGTTGCTGATTTTTATTTGTTATAACTTTATTTAACTAGGTAAGTCAGTTAAGAACAAATTCTTATTTTCAATGACGGCCAGTGGGTTCAGAACGACAGATTTGTACCTTGTCAGCTCGGGGATTTGAACTTGCGACCTTTCGGTTACTAGTCCAACGCTCTAACCACTAGGCTACCCTGCCGCCCCAATAATGGGCCTCTGTACACCTATGTAGATATTCCATAAAAATCTGCCATTTCCAGCTACAACATTCATTTACAATATTAACAATGTCAACACTGTATATATATATATATATATATATATATATAAACACATATGACTTCTGTTGGGCTGGTATCATCAGCCACAATGTTCTCTTCTATATCAGTCATACTGGAAAACACAACGCTTGCTTTAACTTCCCAGTGTATGTGGATGGACTAAAGATATATCTGTCTTGAGTTGCACTATTCTTTTTTTCATCGTGCTTTTTCCTCTGAAAGCCCGTGAAGCCGTGCCCTGTTCGTGAGTGGAGCGATCATGTCCGCAGGTTTTAAAAAGCAGGATAACAATGCCACCAGCAACTGTCGGGGAAGCGAAAGGGTCTGCCGATATCCTGGCACTTGGACTCAATCCCTGTTACCTGCGTGTAAGCCTGTGTTTGTCATGCCACTGCTTCTCGTTGACCCCGTAGACTGACCCCACACTTTATTGTTCTGCCGCTAAGCCTATTATAAAAATCAATAAACAATCGTGGTTTTTTTTGTTCCGTTTTTTTGTTCTTGAAATCTTCCCTTTCCGTATATCCTCTGCGATGGAGGGAAAACGGGCAACGCTCTCTCTGTAACCTGTTGCTTCCTCTTCTCCTGCCTGCCAGAGTCTTTAACCAACTGGCCAACCCCATGTCAGAGTCATTATCCGATTGTGTCTATTCTACCGGTGAGCGTTTGTGACCCTAGGATGACCGGAGGATCCATCGTTTTCACTTAAAACAGTCATGGGGAAAACCTATCTTATGTTAGCCGCTAACAGAGGAATAGCTCTGTACTTAAAAGGGTATTATGTACAGGGGGAAATGATTTCCAGACTTCCCCTGTATAATTTGATATTGATGAAGAGTTTCTGTATTTTGTTGGAACGTTTAGAACTCTGGACCAGTCACCAAATATTTAATACTGATCCTTTCTTGGTGGCTTTTCACTAAGTTTACATTCACTAATATGCTGCTTACAATAGTTTATCATTCCACCCCCATGTTACAGATTGGTGTTTGATGGCTATGGCGTGATAGACATTTTTAATTGTCACTTTCTGAAAATGTAATAATCCAACTCGATAAAAATCAACAAACACTGACTTTGACAGCTGATTTTTAAATTGAGCATAAAAGTAATGCAGCATTTACAGATTTGAATTCTCACTGTCAGTTTAAACTAATGTGTCAAACACAGCGGTAGCGATGTCAATGTAAACCAATTTCATTCCACCAGCTTGAAAGAAGAATTTTGAAATGAAAATGTCTGTAATAAGTCTACATACATTTTTTTCCCCCACCATTTTTTTTCATTTCTCCCTTGTTGTTTTTTTTTTAGGTCTTCTTGGAGTGTTCATAATGATGGGTAATCATAAACAACTTAGGAGTTACTAATGAGACTGTGTTGTACTGTATGTTGGGTTCGTATGGGCCCTCTCCACAGCCATACCAGTGTGGGCAGAAGATACCGCTCTCTGTTCTGTGTTAGGTGTTCCTTTTTGCCAATTTGATCTTGTGCCTTTACAATAGATTAATTCCCCCCTTACCATACTGTGCATTAGACACTGGAACAGATTTCTCCAAGCTGTTGAATCCTCTGCTGTGGGTTCCCACTAGCCTCCAGATTGGCTGCCTCTCTTCACTGAAGCCCTGATAGGTTATCCTAATTGGGAATGCTCTGACCAGCAGGCCCTTGCCCAAATGGTCCCCTGGACTGCGTTATGGGCCCCAGGGACTAGGGAGGGACACACAGGGGCCGCTCACAGGGAGCTCCACCATGACACTGAGTGGGCCGCTGGCTCCAGCCCTGGGAGAGGCAGGATGGTGCAGGCATGTGTTTCATCTCTCCCATCCAAAGCAGACGGAGGATTGTATCGTTGTCATTAATGTGTCACGCAACCCTGCTCAGTGTCTGCACTGTCAGAGCCTGCCTTAGCGACAATTACCGTGGAAACCCGCTTTTGATCTGCCTGGTTCGAAAGGTCTGCGTAGCGATTGGAGGCTGTTTCATTTTCCTCTCCTCCGTCTCCGTCTCCATCTCCATCTCCGTCTCCTTTACCCTCCCTCTATTCCTTTCGGAGCATGCTCAGTTTGTGTCCTCTGTTGGATACGGGTGTAGTGTGCTCATATTACGGTATTAGGTGATGGCTGCTTCTTACCCTAGTTTGTCTGTTTAGACACTCGTTCCTGGGTAAGCAGTGATGTCCCCTGGACAGCCCACTTCCTCAAGCCCTATTTACCTGGCCTCTGCCACTGTGTCGTGCTGCTCTGGAGTCACGGAGAGAAAAAGCCCTCCTCTTGCTCTCTGTTTCTGTTTCTCTCACTCTTCCCTTATTTCCACTGGGAGGAACGTTGACCTCATTTGTAAGGACAATAACCCCCTTGACTTTGGGGATTAAGACATGAAACCTTTGTGGATTAATTAGGTTTGGAGCTGAATTCATTTAGTCGCTATGGAATGCAACCTAAAAATAAAGAAAGGAAAAAGAGAAAGTGTGTGTGAGCTCTAGGTTGTGTTGTGTTGTTACTGTTTGCCCAGGTGGATACTAGTTGAACAATCTTACCGGCAATAGGCTACAGTGGGTTGGAGCTGGAGTCAATGCAGTCGACTCTCGAGATCTCTACTTTGGCTTGTCACACACAACGAGCAAGAAGTAGCAGCTCTGACGATGCCGCAGGAGTCATATTGTCTCAGTTGTCTTGGTAACAAAGCAAAGTGTTTGTTTTTGTAAGATCTAGCACAATTGCAATTGAGATGCTTAACACCTATTGTTTTTTCTTAAGAGCATATGTTACTTGAGATTAACTTTCACGTGAAAAGAGCTGTTAGCAATGTTTGTTTACAAAATACCAAAGGTGTTTAATTCACTGAAGATGAAACAACATAAGCTCAGAACATTGTGTTTTGTTTCTCTCTGTATATATGGAAACTGTGGTGTTGTTCAAGTCACACCTTTATAACGTGGTAGACCCAGATCAATATACGTTGTGTCAGCTCCCATAGTTCCAGGCTCTGTCTCAAAGTTTCCTCCAACACTCAGTGGACGCTGCTCTACTCTGAACATCAGGCCTCGACCCTGTCTGAAGTGAGCTGTTCCCTCTGGAGACAGGACACAGGTTTAGCCAGGGCTTTTGGGGAAGCTCAATCCCCCCCTGTGCCGCCTCCCCCTTAAGACACGGGGCTAAGTCGTGGCTGAGCCCCTCGTGGCGACGGATCGGCCAAATGCCACCTCTCCTGGCGTGGGTTGCAGGTGAGGTGTAATCGTGCTGGTGCAGCGCTCCTGTGTCCAGAATCAGGTATTTGCTATTAGACACAGAGATGAGGATTCAGAGGAGGACGTGAAATCCCTTTTGGTCCCACACTCTCTGCGCCTTTGAGCCCTGGCCTCACATTTCATACATTTCTGCTGGTCCTCAACAGGATCAGCCTTTTGTCCCCTTTATTTCATCTCCTGGAGAGAAATAAAGGGCGCTCTGAAAGTTTGGAGAGAAAAGTTTGGAGGACATTTCTGGATTATGTTCATGAGACACAAGCTGCTCACAGTATGAACATGGCACCCATTCAACGAGATCTATTTCCATAAAGATTATTTTTACATCATGAGAGTCATTACGCAGTTATTGTTGGATCGAAGTTGAGCTACCATAAGAAGTCTGGTTGAGCTTAACTCTACTCTTTACCAAACACCAACTGGAAACACCTCCCATTTCCATTTGACCTAAAAAAACAGCAATGCAGCCATCCGATAATGACCAGATGCCACCTATCTCGTTCAGCATTTCATCGCTACGTATCTGTCCTGCAGAGTTGACAAGTGTTGTGCTCTCCTTTGCCTCCCGCCTGTTTCCTTATCTGATGCTCCCCACTGCTCACCGTAGCGGTAAGCCTAACATCTGATGGCTTTCTGAAATCCAACGTGTTGGACAGGTGAGATGCTGTAGCGTGCGACACTTTTGAGATGCGTGTTAGCACCGTGTCACCGTTCTCCATCTGTAAGCTTTCTGCAGTGTCTACCTACACACATTACTGTGCGTCTATAAAAGTAACAGCCAATCATTTGATTTCCGACTTGTTTCGCCTGCTTTCGCTGCAATTAATTGCTCAAATCTTAGCTATTTCAGAGGAAGCGGGAGTACTGTCTATTTGTTTGAAATCATGTTGTGATGTTATTCATTGGGATTTCAATGGTACGTGTGTCTACTGTCAGACTGAGACAAATGGATACTTGGTTCAAAGACAATAGATATTCCTTAGCCAGTATCCCCATATACCCCTTACTAAATGAAGTAGCAGCCATTGATTGCATCGTAAAATCACTCCCTCATTGTGGAGATGTTTCCTCTTTAACGGCACGCCGCGTGGGCTCTTGGAGGGGCTTTGCCTCAACAGACGGGCTCCCACTGCAGTGTGGGGCCAGGTCCAGACATTTTGATGCTTTTTTTTGGGGGGGGGGGGGGGGGGGGGGGGGGTGCATCTCCGTCTCTCTGGAAACGCGCTCACAAGAACACACCATATTTTCCAGCATGGTGTTGGTGAGGCATCTAGCTGCTATCTCAATCAGTGTGTTTTTTCTGTGCTGTAGCCTGCTGCCTGACGGAAATAGCCCATAGATTGTGTTAGACCGTTGCCAGTGTCTAATTCTCTATGTAGCTATTTATCTCCTGTATTTATCACAGCCTGTTTATCTGACTTTAGCAGACTGCCAAGGGAGATTACCCAAATCTACAAATGAACACCTCCATGAATCCAGCCTAAATTGTAATGAATTAATTAATTAATTAATACTATCCCACGGCCTTTCTTCATTAGCCATAAATGGACTTGCTTTGTCTCGCCTGCACTTGACGTATGGGTACATTGTGATATACAAACCAGTGGAGGCTGCTGCGGTGAGGACTCCTCATGATAATGGCCGGAACGGAACCAATGGAATGGCATCAAACATGGAAACCATGTGTTTGATAGCGTTCCAATGATTCCGCTCCAGCCATTACCACGAGCCCGTCCTCCCCAACGAAGGTTCCACCATCCTCCGGTGATAAAAACATGTCTCTACTGTATACGCCACAGTAGTAATTCATACTATGCCACACCACGCTATGTATTTCCATAGCTATTACTCATGACAGAGCTGACCTATTCCGGTGGGAATCAGCCATGTCTTCACGGCCATCGTCTGTAGCTGTCACGGAATCAATCTGCAAACACCCCCACACCCCCGCACTCCCCTGCCCCCTGAATTAAAGCCACATAACAGCGGTCGATGGATCCCCCCCTAACCATGTTAAGACGTATTGTTTTAAAATACCCACGCCCAGACGGTGAATCCCGGTGCTCTTCTGTTTGTCTCCGTTTTAGAGATCAGGCTTCTTTACCTTCCCTCTCTCCATCCCTCTCTCTCTCTCTCTCTCTCTCGCTCTCTCTCTCAGTCTGTTTGTTTTCAAAGCTCGTTGCAATTGGCCCAAATCCTAGGTATCACATATCTGACCATATTTCAAGCTGAAATTAAGCATGTAAAAACCTTTTTCCCTTTAAAGGTCAGACATTAGTGCTGGTAAAAATTGATCTGTGGATTTATGAATTTAGCCCTGTGTTGGAGCTCCTTTGTAATGGAAGATTCAACGGGGAAGCTTAACGTTGCATTGTTTTGCTTTGACAACGCAGCCACCAGAGCCACTGCAGCTGTTCCCACCCCCCCCCCCCCCCCCCCGCTCACAATGGCAGATTAATTAACACAATCATGTGCTTCTGGCTCCGGCTCAACATGCAGGTCTGCTCTGGGATAGATAGGTAAATCCTATACATGTGTTTCCAGACGGAGAATATTCTTATGAGGGGTTTCATAACTAGATATATTTGGTTTGTGACTGGTCAAAACCCAAGCAAGGGGCCTAACTAATTGGACTGAAGTATATCTGGGAAGTGTTTTCTAGTTCAGAAAAGGCACTTCCTCATTCCTTCTCAAGGCTGCCATGGCCATTAGGCGACTGTTCTAATTAACATTCCGTAGGCCGACCCGTTTCCCTTTCTTAGTTACTTCCCTGACATTTTAAACTGTCTATTATTCCGCCTGGCTTTCAGGTGCAATGCTGTGTAAATGGCAAGTCCAAAAAATTATGTATCTTTTTCATACAGTTATCCATCAAGGACCGGTGAGGATCAGTCCTAGTGCTTAAATCATTACGGAATGATGTGATCTTTCCCAGTTGATCATATTCCTTACACTCACTGTCATGATATTACCGTACCTCATCTAATTTCCACTTCTTCGTATCTCTCTCCTCCTCGTTTGGTGTTAACGTAACCTCCGTTTTTCAATATTTGAACCTTGCTTCGTTTACTGTGTTTATATAACGATCACATAACAGTCAAGGGTAAGGCAAGGAAGAAATTAGGGCGTTGGAGACGGCAACAAAAACACTGAAGCAATTATGTTTCTTTCAGCCCAAGCATTCTCACGTTAATGAAATCCCTTATCATTTTAGGGAGGATGGGAAGGTAGGACAGGTGCAAGAAATTGTGTTAATTTATCTTTTTCTCGAACAGAAAAGAAAACAAAGAGACTGTCGAGGTAAAGGCAACAAGTGTGGAGAGAGTTTCTCCTTCACATTTTGTTACCATTAGATAGTTCAATCTCTATTTTTGCTGTTTTGTTTTAGGTATTTTGACCGAACTGTATGTGCATATGAGGGGGGGGGGGGGGGGTAAGAGAGGAGGTGAGAGAGTGGGAGGAGGTTTTATCCCATATTTGTGTCTGTTTAAAGGGTAAGACGACACTCCTGTGGCTAACATTTCAAGTATTTACCTCACCACAAGATGTCTGCCCTTTTCCCCTGTGCAGCTCACATGCAGATTAGAGCGCTAGCGGAGGTAGCAGTGGAGACCGTTTTAATGACGCTAATGCCGAGTGAGATCCTGGCTCCCTTTAAAGGAGGCTATCTGATTGGAAACAGATCTGGGACGCTGGGAGGTTGGCCCTGGCTCGTTTGATTTAATGACCCATTTCCTCGGCTCGTGCCACAAGCAGTTAACGGCAGTCAAGGTGCCCAGAGGTTCGCCATCATGGGAGTGTACCACCATCCAGACCCAGAATGAGGGGAGGGAGGGAGAGGGAGGGAAGGAAGAAAGGAAGGAAGGAAGGAAGGAGGGAGGGAGGGCGGGAGGGAGGGAAGGAAGGAAGGAAGGAAGGAAGGAAGGAAGGAAGGAAGGAAGGAAGGAAGGAAGGAAGGAAGGAAGGAAGGAAGGAAGGAAGGAAGGAAGGAAGGAAGGAAGGAAGGAGGGAGGGAGGGAGGGAGGGAGGGATGGAGGGTGGGAGGGATGGAGGGAGGGAGGGAGGGAGGGAGGGAGGGAGGGAGGGAATGCAGCCAATCAGGGCTTGAGTCTGTATGTCTGTATGTCTGTAGCTCAGCCAGCCGGAAGTAACAGGTACAAGTTGAAGGCCCAGGGAGTCGCCATGGTTTCCATATATCCTGCCATATGCTCTGCTTCAGAAGTGTTAACCACTCTTTCAATTCAGACAGTCATGGGACATGGTGTTTCCTTCCATCTCTTATGTTCCTACTGTACAGTATGCCTCGTTTTCATTGGTCATCAGAGCAATCATAGTCAAAGTTCAGTATTACTTTGTGTCTAATATGTTATCCCATGAGTTGCATTGACAACACATTTTAAGTGATAGCGTTCCCTGTTTAGAACCTACCAGAGAGAGAGATAGAGAGAGAGAGAGACCTTACTCTGTGTACGTGCTCGACCTTCTAGTCAAGAGCACTCCAGGCCTGAGTAGCGGCCTAATGGATCCAGTCAACTTTGAAAACCAAACTTGAGCACGCTTAGACATATCAAGCTAATGATCAACTATTAATATTCACAATCCTCGGCCTTGATGTCGCTGTATGGATATAGACGGCAAGCAATTATGTCATCCTCTTTGGGTTTTTGTCTATCCCTGCCCGACCGCCTGCTTCCTGTATGTAGAGGATTTATAAATATATAACAGATAGTTCTTAGTGAGAGGAGTTATACACTCTTATTGCAGATATGGAGATGCAGATTAATTTGTAATTAGTCTTGAAATGTTGAGCCTCTGTAGATAAAGGATTCAAACTTCCATTCTCCGTTCCATAAATGCTGATCACTTAAAAAGAACAAATGCTCTGAGCTTGATTAAAAAAAATAGCTTACGCTTGAATTATTTGTTTGGCGACAAATACAGACACATATGTTTGAATGCCCTAGCAACACTAAGCGGGAGTAAATGAGTTTTTAGAATAAACTGTTATTGTTTGCGTGTAGAAACTGTTCAGTGCATTAGAGCAGTATAAGAGAAGCCTAGTGTCTGGTTAAATGTCAGTTTGTTGGTACAACGCTAAGAGGAAGGCAGGGAGAGAAAGTTTCCACCCCGTCTCAGTTTAACAATGTGATTTCATTTTCCATATCCAACCACGGTCTACCGTTTCTTTTGGGCTTATGTTCACGTTCATTTGCTACAAATGTCAGATATCTCTCCGTAGAAGAAAAAAAAGACAAATGGAATAAAGACATACGTTTTTTTTTGTGTGGATATACCAGAATAGTTTTTAGTCGGATAAGGCGCGGGGGCAGGGGTGGGGGTGGGGTGGGGTGGGGGGGCGGGGGGGGGGTCTATTAATAGTTGAGTCATCAGCGCTGCTGTAATGCTCTGAAATGGCAAATTGTTAGATCCCCAATGGTGATTATTACTCTCTGTCAATGACCTTCATAACAAATTAACATTCTGCCAGTGGAACAGAGCGTGCTCTTTAATGGGGGTATGTGTGAGGCGTGGCGTTGACTGTGTAAACTGGGTGGACTGGGTGCTATGGGACAAGTAGAGAAGGGGAGAGGACAGCCTGGGATTTGGTTCTGAGACACCACAAACTGAAGGAGGGAGGCAGGTTTTTAATTCATTTATTTCATTGGCATTGATCTCCATTTTTTTATTTACAGTGGAAGGAAATCTCATTTCAATTTGGTTCTTGCCTCCATAATGCAGGGCAATTATTAGTATTATCCTTATTAGTGGTGGTGTTTTGGCTGAGCTAGTCTAACCCTGGGGGACTGTTGGAGAGGAGGTAGAGCTGTGGGGAGGGCCACTGTTTTAATACCACTTTGCCAAAATCAGGCCTTTCTCTAATGTATTCTGACAGTATGGCTCACTCACGAGACACACTGGTGTTAAGAGCAGCAGTATAAATCTTTTTATTTCATTTTCCGAGACACTGGACAAGTTCATATAAGAAGAAAATGGGAAATGTCCTTGGTCTCCGGATTTACGGCCACCCTAACAGTGGAGGGAGAGAGAGGGATAGTTTCAGTACAATTCAGAACAGCTTGAATTGAAGCACAAGCACACTGAAATGCACCTCTCCTCTTTGGCCTTGTTAAGTGTGTTTATCACCTTTATGATAATATAGATCTTCAAGTGCACATTTCTGTAATTGAGATATTGATGAGTATACATTCTCCCCTTGATAAATACTATTTTAATATGGGCTCTTAATGAGACTTTGTATTCATTTTAAATTGATGTAGAATAGCGGTTAATGGTTCTGATGCTTATATAACTCTGATGCTATATATGTATACGTGTATATGTGTACGTATATACAGTGGGGCAAAAAAAGTATTTAGTCAGCCACCAATTGTGCAAGTTCTCCCACTTAAAAATGTAATTTTCATCATAGGTACACTTCAACTATGACAGACAAAATGAGAAAAAAAATCCAGAAAATCACATTGTAGGATTTTTAATGCATTTATTTGCAAATTATGGTGGAAAATAATTATTTGGTCACCTACAAATAAGCAAGATTTCTGGCTCTCACAGACCTGTAACTTCTTCTTTAAGAGGCTCCTCTGTCCTCCACTCGTTACCTGTATTAATGCCACCTGTTTGAACTTGTTATCAGTATAAAAGACACCTGTCCACAACCTCAAACAGTCACACTCCAAACTCCACTATGGCCAAGAACCAAAGAGCTGTCAAAGGACACCAGAAACAAAATTGTAGACCTGCACCAGGCTGGGAAGACTGAATCTACAATAGGTAAGCAGCTTGGTTTGAAGAAATCAACTGTGGGAGCAATTATTAGGAAATGGAAGACATACAAGAACACTGACAATCTCCGTCGATCTGGGGCTCCACGCAAGATCTCATCCCGTGGGGTCAAAATGATCACAAGAACGGCGAGCAAAAATCCCAGAACCACACGGGGGGACCTATTCTTTTTCTGAGAAATTAAGGCTATTCCATGCGAGAAATTGCCAAAAAACTGAAGATCTCGTACAATGCTGTGTACTTCTTCCTTCACAGAACAGAGCAAACTGTCTCAAACCAGAATAGAAAGAGGAGTTGGAGGCCCTGGTGCACAACTGAGCAAGAGAACAAGTACATTAGAGTGTCTAGTTTGAGAAACAGACGCCTCAAAGTTCTCAACTGGCAGCTTCATTAAATAGTAGCCGTTAAACACCAGTCTCAACGTCAACAGTGAAGAGGCGACTCCGAGATGCTGGCCTTCTAGGCAGAGTTGCAAAGAAAAAGCCATATCTCAGACTGGCCAATAAAAATAAAAGATTAGATGGCCAAAAGAAAACAGACACTGGACAGAGGAATATTGGAAAAAAGTGTTATGGACAGACAAATCTAAGTTTGAGGTGTTCGAATCACAAAGAAGAATATTCCTGAGACGCAGAAAAAATGAAAAGATGCTGGAGGAGTGCTTGATGCCATCTGTCAAGCATGGTGGAGGCAATGTGATGGTCTGGGGGTGCTTGGTGGTGGTAAACTGGGAGATTTGTATAGGGTAAAAGAGATCTTGAAGAAAGAAGGCAATCAATCCATTTTGCAACGCCATGCCATACGCTGTGGACGGCCCTTAATTGGAGCCAATTTCCTCCTACAACAGGACAATGACCCAATGCACAGCTTCAAACTATGCAATAACTATTTAGGGAAGAAGCAGTCGGCTGGTATTCTGTCTACAATGGAGTGGCAAGCACAGTCACTGGAATTCAACCCTATTGAGCAGTTGTGTGAGCAGCTTGACCGTATGTACCCAAGTGTCCATCAAGCCAATCCAGCTTGTGGGAGGTGCTTCAGGAAGCATGCGGTTAAATCTCTTCAGATTACCTCAACAAATTGACAACTAGAATGCCAAAGGTCTGCAAGACTGTTATTGCTGCAAAATGGAGGATTCTTTGACGAAAGCAAAGTTTGAAGGACATAATTATTATTTCAATTAAAAATCATTATTTATAACCTTGTCAACGTCTTGACTATATTTCCGGTTAATTTTGCAACTCATTTCATGTATGTTTTCATGGAAAACATTTCTAAGTTACCCCAAACGTTTTAACGGTAGTGATATATATACGTTACAGTGTTTTCGTAAAGTATTCAGACCCCTTGACCTTTTGCACATTTTGTTATGTTACAGTCTTATTCTAAAATTGATTTTAAAAAATGAAAAAAATGCTCATCAATCAACACACAATACCCCGTAATGACAAAACAAAAAACAGTTTTTTTCTTATTTTTTCAAATATATAAAAAAATTATGAAATATAACATTTACAATAATATTCAGACCCTTTACTCAGTACTTCGCTGAAGCACCTTTGGCAGCGATTATAGCCTCGAGTCTTCTTGGGTATGACACTACAAGCTTGGCACACCTGTATTTAGGGAGTTTGTCACATTCTTCTCTGCAGATCCTCTAAAGCTCTGTCAGGTCAGATGGGGAGCGTTGCTGCACAGCTATTTTCAGGTCTCTCCAGAGATGTTCTACCGGGTTCAAGTCCGGGCTCTGGCTGGGCCACTCAAGGACGTTCAGAGACTTGTCCTGAAGGCACTCCTGCGCTGTCTTGGCTGTGTGCTTAGGGTCGTTGTCCTGTTGGAAGGTGAACCTTCACCCCAGTCTGAAGTCCTGAGCGCTCTGGAGCGTGTTTTCATCAAGGATCTTTGCTCCGTTTATCTTTCCCTCGATCCTGACTGTTCTTCCAGTTCCTGCCCCTGAAAAAAATCCCCACAGCATGAAACTGCCACCACCATGCATCACCGTAGGGATGGTGCCAGGTTTCCTCCAGACGTCACTCTTGGCATTCAGGCCAAAGAGTTCAATCTTGGTTTCATCAGACCAGAGAATCTTGTTTCTCATGATCTGAGAGTCCTTTAGGTGCCTTTTAGCAAACTCCAAGTGGGCTGTCATCTGCCTTTTACTGAGGAGTGGCTTCCGTCTGGCCACTCTACCATAAAGTCCTGATTGGTGGAGTACTGCAGAGATGGTTGTCCTTTTGGAGCTCTGCCAAAGTGACCATTGGATTCTTGGTCACCTCCCTGACCAAGGCCCTTCCCCCCGATTGCTCAGTTTTGTCGGTCTGCTAGCTCTAGAAAAAGTATTATTAAGAATGATGGAGGCTGCTGTGTTTTTGGGGACCTTCAATGTTGCAGAAATGTTTTGGTACCCTTCCCCAGAGCTGTGTCTCGACACAATCCTGTCTCGGACCTCATAGCTTTGTTTTTGCTCTGACATGAACTGTCATCTTTGGGACCTTATATAGACAGGTTTGTGCCTTTCCAAGTTATGTCAAATCAATTGAATTTACCAGAGGTGGACTCCAGTGAAGTTGTAAAAACATCTCAAGGATGATCAATGGAAACAGGATGCACCTGAGCTTTGGAGTCTCATAGCAAAGGGTCTGAATACTTATGTAAATAAGGTATTTCTGTTTTTATTTATATTGGTGGTGTTAAGCTCGCCGCAATTGGACTCTGGAGCAGTGGAAGCGCGTTCTCTAGAGTGATGAATTACGCTTCACCATCTGGACAAATCTGGGTTTGGCGGATGCCAGGAAAACGCTACCTGCCCGAATGCATAGTGCCAACTGTGAAGTTTGGTGGAGGAGGAATAATGATCTTGGGCTGTTTTTCATGGTTCGGGCTAAGCACCTTAGTTCCAGTTAAGGGAAATCTTAACGCTACAGTACACAGTGACATTCTAGACTATTCTGTTCTTCTATCTTGGTGGCAACAGTTTGGGGAAGGCTCTTTCCTGTTTCAGCTTGACAATGCCCCCATGTGCAAAGCGAGGTCCATACAGAAATGGCCTCCACAGAGCCCTGACCTCAACCCCATCAAACACCTTTGGGATGAATTGGAATGCTGAATGCAAGCCAGGCCTAATTGCCCAACATCAGTGCCCGACCTCACTAATGCTCTTGTGGCTGAATGGAAGCAAGTCCTCGCAGCAATGTTCCTGCATCTAGTGGAAAGCCTTCCCAGAAGAGTGGAGGCTGTTACAGCAGCAAAGGGGGGACCAACTCCATATTAATGCCCATGATTTTGGAATGAGATATTCAACTAGCATATAGTGTGTGTATATAATATATATATTTTTATATATATATATATATATATATATATATATATATATATATATATATATATATATATATATATATATATATATATATATATATATATATATATACTGTACCTGGTGGTAGAGAGCCTTGAATGTGGATCTGTAACTCCAGTTTATGATTGCCCATTGTGCTTGTTGTTGATTTGCTGTGTTGGAAAATGAATAGGAAATCAATGATAGCAGACAATGATTTTTTTCCCGTCTTTAAAGGTACAGTGCATGCATGCAGCGTTGACACAGTGGACTGTGAAGACGTCACATGTGGTCTTCCTGGAACACGGGTTGTGTTACCACTGAGTGGTTTTGTTTACCATGACTATAGGATAGCGGTCCTCGTAGTACATGCTATGTCTCCTTTATACAGGGACACATGAGTTATCAGTTCATCAGTACTGGATATACTCTCTTATCTCCTGGCCTCTCTCTTCCTCACTCACCTTATCGCCCCGCCCCTCCTCCCCCCTCCTCCTGTTCATCCTCCTCCAGTCTGGATCCATAGAAAGCAGGATCTGCTCGGCCTTCACTAATGATAACTGCTCACTTCCTGCCAAACAGTGTGCATGATGAATATTTACCCTGATTAATACCCTTCCCCCAACTCTCCTTCTGGCCTTTGTGTCCTAAAAGACGCCCACCTTAATAAGTCCCTTCAGCCCAGTCAAATGCCCCCCATTCCTCCCTTGCTCCCCTCATGCAAATGGACAGACAATGGCTCCGTCCCACTCCCAACCCTCTGTCCTGCCGTCGTTCCCTGGAGCTGTGATCATCCTGCAGAATGATAACGTTAGTGAGACCTCGGTGCTTCTTTAGCTGTGTTTGGGTGTTTTTTTTCAATGCTCTTTGAAGCCTGAAACAGACTTGAGAAGAGAAAACAAAGATGGGCCCGTGCCAGGGAGAAACTTATGGCACCAAGCCTGTTCCCCTAGCTCGGCAGAGGCATAGCCTTTACAGAGGGAGAGATGCACCTTCTGTCACTGGTAGGGAGGGGGGAGGGGGGGGGGGGGGGAGCAGAGGGGACGTCCACTGTCGAATGCATCCCAAACAGTATCTTAGCCATCCTCCAAAATGATACCATGATATGAAATGTTTTTGATATAAAGAGGTTTAGTGTACAGTATATGTCTGATAATGTATTCTATTGAACTCTTGTGTGGGCCGGTCCTATAGATTATTAATGAGATGAATGATTCCTTATGGAGCTCCACACGATTTGATGTGTTGTAGTTCAATAAGGCTGTACAGGTATGGTATTTGGCATCAGGGAGTTCTGACTCCAGTTTCGTTCAGAGGAATAATCCATAAAATATGGAAATTAAACAGAAAATTGACTTAACATAATTTCCCCTACCTCTTCATCAATCAAAAAAAAATAAAAAAATAAAATTGGGAACAAATAAGCGAATAAATGTGAGCTACAATATCATTTAGAAATGCCTCTGCCTTCAGCAGGCAGAAAAAGGAACATCTTTCCTCCTCTTTTTTTCCTAAAACCAATTTTACTGAGACCAGTACTAATAAATATAAATGTTTGTGATTAGCATCTCTGCGGCACAGGTGCATGTTGGTTGCAAGAGGAGGCATGTTCCTTCATTTCCGGCGATGAGAAGTACAGTACGCCATAAACGCAGAGTCCAAAACCCAGCTCCCTGATAAATGAATGCACAGATTGTTAATGTACCATTGTGTGGTTCAGCCTCGTGGGGCTTTAAAAAAAAAAGACTCCTGCCAAATCGGACCGAGCTGGAGGTGGGGCTTCCCTTTCAAGGTCCAGATTACACAGGATGGAGCTTTAAAGTGACATTATTTTCCTTTACACATAGGGTCCGGGATTATATAGACAACGCATCCCCCACTGGGTGCACTACCATGTGCTCTGTAATTCCATTTTTTTCAGACTGGTACTTACTGTTGACACGGGTACTGGTACTAGTACACCGCTGGTCTGTGAGGAGTGACCAGACTGAGAACAGCATTTGGTGTTGAAGTGTCTACTTGGCCTTGTGTACCGTACCCTAGAATTAGGCTGTTAAAATAATTTTGTCAACAGTAGATTTAATCTGCGGTGTTTTCACAAATTGTTATTATCATAATCATGATTTCATATCTGGTTTAATCTCTCTCGTCAATCTGTGTGGACTTTGCTGGCTCATATACAGTGTATGTAAGCATGCACATAAGCAACTCACTGCCAAGGCACAGCCTCATCATTAATATACTAATCAAATCACTGCTATTTATGTTATATTGACAATGGAAATAAAACAGAACGATTTCTGTTAATATATAAATGAAGGGTTCAATCATGGCGCTGCTTGGAGCAAGAAAACAAGTACCCGGCTGCCGACAAAGACAAAATCAGTCTAAAATAGCTGTTTTTCAGTAGCTGTGAAAATGTTTTATAAGGGGACTGCTGAACACCTGCCTTAAAATGTAGTTTCAACATCTCCCGAATGCCATTTTGCTTAATTGACTTGGAAATGGCCCAAATGTATTGCTGATTTCGGTCTAATTAATATTAATAATAAATGCCATTATTAACATCAAAGAACATCTGGTGCCCCTGTTTACCCGCGTGCCTTATATGTAACACATTTTGCGTCTGTTTCATCTCACAAACATCACGGGGGTAAACACTTTCTGAATGTCTTACTCGTTGTGTTTTATTTCATTTTGTTACACAGGGTCACTGATAGCAACCTCTGCCCAAGTGCTAGTGGGTTCATCTCGTGTGCATGTGGTCTTTCAGATGCTTGAGTGTTTTTCCTGGTCTGAAGCTGGTTGCTGTGATACCTTAGAGGGTTCTGGGTCCCTGGTGTACCCCCCCCCCCCCCCCCCCCCCACACACACAAAAAAAGTGCTTTCACTAGCATCTGCATAGTGGTCTGCATTAGGAGTTTTGTGCCCATAAATCACACACTAAATAACTTTAATCTAACATTTCATTAAGTAGTCCTTGTCAGGTAGTAAAAGCAGGGATAATGCAGTGGTGTTTAATGATAATTGGTGTTTGGTTAATAAATTCTGCGAGTTCAGATTACTTTCTAGCAGTGGCTAGAATGCTAGCCTCAGCAGTGTAACTAAACCTCAAATTGATTAACTCGCATGAACCAGCCGTTCACAAAGATGGCACCCGTCCAAATAAAGAAAGAGAACAGAGCATCAGCCGGATGGTGTTGTGTTGCTCCGGCGTAAGGAAATCAACTCCCCCCGGGCGCATTTTTAAAAGCCTAATGCCTTTCAAATGATGTCATCACATTTTACTTGCTCTCTCTTTTTTTTTTGAAATCCACACGTTTCCTTACCATATTTTTTGTTCTCGGCGTGACAGTAGTTACATAGAGGGAGAAGGGCACTGGCTTTGACAGAACACGTGATGCATTAGAATAATGGAGAGAGAGAGAGGGAGACATCTTGTGTTTTTATGACACAATTTGATCTTTTTTTTTTTTTTTTTGTGAAAGTGATATCACTGTAATCAAAACCACAGAACAATTTAGCCTGGAAGTGTGATTGAAAGAGCACCATTAAGGAAGAGGCCTTTCCCCTCAGTTATTTCTTTCTTGTTGTTGTTTTATCCATTAATGGGAACAGGGTGTGGTCCGTCTGGAGGGGCTGTCTCAGAGGACAGACACACACACGCACACGCGCACACACACACACACACACACACACACACACACACACACACACACACACACACACACACACACACACACACAAACAGGTACGAGTGTTGCGTGTGTCGGTGGGCTCCTGTGGCATTTCCCCTTGGTTGGTTGAGGAGATTTTTATTGTGACACTAGCAGAGCTCCTGGTGTCAGAGCTGTAGTGCAGCAGACAGCAGACAGAATGACTGATACTCATCCTCCTCCCAGATGGCCTGTACAACTCTGCTCCAATCTGATCTCAGCCCTTTGTTCTGTTCTGTTCCATTACATTTGGATGAGCCCAATAAAATCAGAGCTGCTCTCAAATCAGAAAGCCTGAATTATATATGCACTGGTGTGATATTATTCCACTGCAACAGAGCCTGGATGTGTCAGTTTATATATGTAACTGGAAAAGCAGTGCTTGGCGGAAAAGAGGACAACGTATTGATAACGCAGATTAGATTAGCTAAGGAAAATAACAAGCTACAACATTGCAGTTTGCAGTGTGTAGTAAGATAAGTACAGTAGTATTAAGGATGTTTCATTCAATTGTGTCATTTTATTTATTAGCTAAACGTGCGTGTTAGATCAATAGTCATTGTAGAAATGACATTGATCACTAAGAAATGACAACAGTGAAAGCGTCTGACCATATCCATGGAAGGCTTTTCGCTCCCCTCTGGGTAACATTAACTTGAACTAAGCCAACTTAAAGCACTAAACATGTATAACACTAGCTGTGGCCTAACAGTACACTAACAGTGTGTGCACTGTAGCCGTCTCTGAGCGATAGCATTGGGAGTTATGGTTGCAAGACTTAACAGGGTAATATATGAAGCCAGTGGCTTGCCTGTGACAATCATTTTTATTGTTGTTTCTCTTGCAGATTTTCCCTTTTGCATAAAAAGGAGCAAAGCAATGGAAAATCAATGCATGGAGAATAGTTATAGGGGGCGAGTTATCGAGAATCTCTCTGTCCCAGACTCGCTCCTCCTGGAAGACCACGTGTAAATGTATGAGATGACCTTCAAATGTCATAAATGTGTTGCGCAATAAACTGTCAATATTTGTGGTTATACAGCGCAGGATGACTTTTACAGTAATTGGAACAGCCCTATTAAAAGCTTGGGATCAGTCAGCTGATTAAGGACAACCACGCTGGACGCCTATCGCCTGGGACTCTCTCTCTCTCTCTCTCTCTCTCTCTCTCGTCCATACACTACATGAACAGGTACATTGAAGTGTTGGTGTGTGATTGTGTGTGTGCAGGTGTGCTTGAGTATTTGTTTGCGTGCGAGTGTATAGCGATTGGAACCTTCATTGTTGAAGGACTGTTAGATGCTGGAGTGCATCCTCTTCCTGGAACAGGGTCAGTATTAACCCTGCCACACAGAGGGCCAGAGGTTGAGGCTGGCCATAAGCTGTGTTTTTAGGGGTTCAATTCAACTCCATCTGGGGTGGACAGGTGGAGCTGTGTTTGCTACGTGAGAGAGGTGGAAACTTTGCCAAGAGGGGAAATGTCAAGTGGTGTAAAATGTGTTTGTGGAGAATTTAGCTACAGTGCAGTATGTGTACAGATGTAGGATCTCAAGGCTCGAACACATGGCGCCGAATGTGGATCTAGCGTTCGTCTGCCGATCGTCTGTGCGTTGTGCTTTGGGGACCGGCAGCTGTAGATTCTACATGTAAAATCGGTGCGCAAACTATGCTCTGAGGTGCTAAATACTCTCAGCCAGCAAACGCTATTGTTGTTTCTTAGCCCTTAATTTGAGCCAGTTTCCTACAGCAAGAAAATAATCCTGCAGCACCAGGAAATGTGAACTATTATGTGGATTATAATTCATGCACATTTTTTTTGTAGCAGTTGATACATTTTTCTTAAGGGAAAAGTGGAAATGACAAACGTTAGAAGCCTTTTTAAACACACTACAAGTTGAAAAGTTGCAACAGGGTGATCAAATGAAGGTCCTACGTCTGTATATGGACTGCAGACATGTTGGGATTATTGATTAGAAAAGCCTTGTGTCTGGGCCTTGGTTTGGAGAGGGTGGGTTTGGAAAGGTCACATGCAGATCAGAATTGGGTGTACAGTGGGAACGGGGCTATGGTTGTTACAGTAAAGGATATATAAACTGTTCAATACTGTATGCCTGTCGGCTTGGGGCAGTCACATGCACATAATTACAATAGTACACTGTACTATAGGCAGTGTGGGTGCAGAGTCATGTGATCAGTGCCAGCAGTAGGAGGACTTGCTGACTTCAGCCTTTCCTTTAAACCTTATTTGACTCTTAAAGAGGAACAGATTAGGCTACTGGAAGAAATACTTTTGATTGTGTGGCATGGTTGCCTAAGTGGGCTGCTCTATTCAGACGCTCACCCTCCCCACGCGCATACCATGTAATGTGCCGGACTAGAACCTTATGTGGGCTTTGGTGTGGGTCATGCACTGACTGGCTTGCAACGTAAGGGGTGATGGGGTGGAGCCATGGACAGAATACTTCATCTTACTGTGAACTGGTACTTCTTCCTGAGTACCCACGGTGCGACAGGGTATGTGGTTGAACAAGGTTATCATGTTGGCATTGGGCTCTGGAGATTCACTCCACCTCGTCGGTCATTCTGCTTGACTAGAGTGTAGCTTTCATAACACATCAGAGCTTACAAGGACTTCTTGAGCAACCGGTCTATACAGTTAGCTGGTCATGTAGTGAGGTCATGGCCCGTATCACCGCATGAGACAACGTCCTCACCTCACGATTCTGCAGCCGTCAGCCCTTCTCAAATCTATTTCAGTTCCTCCTGAGATGCGGGTGATTATGTGGAGAGCGGTTGTTGGTCTCCACACGTCTGTGCGGTATTAGTGGCAGTTCAAGCAGGGTGAGGTCACTCTTATCACCCTCTCGTATCTCTGACAGGTAGCGACGCTACCTGTCAAACTCAGGGCGCTACGGAGACGCGTTGGCCCACTGCTGACAGAGCCGTTTCTTTCCTTGTATTGTTCAGTTCAACACAATCCGCCATATGCTACCAGAAGATGATGATCGCGGGGATGAAACATTACGACGGGAGTGGGAGAGTGTGGAGGGGGTCGGGCCCGGTGTTTCTAAAGGAGCCTGAAAGCTTATGAACTGTCAGCGTTCTGTCAGCTTGAAACGGGTGTGTGTGTGGGGGGGGGGGGGGGGGGGGGGGGGGGGGGTAGCGGCAAAACGTGAACCCATTGATGTGTTTTACTTTGTGTGGTGTTAGCAGATTTGGATGGAAAGGAGGACAAAAGCAAAGAAAAGTGTGTTTTCTGACATGGTGACGGTTTGCAGTGACACTCACCACCGTGTGTGTCTGTCTGTGTGTGTCTCTCTTGTTGCTCCAGATGTCGGGGATGACCTGGGGAAGACGGCGGGGAGTGTTCAGCAGGCCCCCTCCCAGCACAGGGACAGGAGCCTGGGCTCGGCCATCAAGGACTGCCCCTACTGTGGGAAGACCTTCCGCACCTCCCACCACCTCAAGGTCCACCTGAGGATACACACAGGTCAGTGGAGTGAGTTCCCCTTGGATATTACTGCTACCACCATTTTGCCTTCTGCCACCGCTCTCTGCCTACAACTCGAGTCAACACCATTTGGCCATGTTCAATACCATTGGCGGGAAAAGTTATTCGAAGCGCACACCTCTGCTGTAATCCATGGGACAATGACATTCAGTGGTTCACTTTAGCTACTGTTCTAATCTTATCCATATGTGAGGTCAAAATAGGTCTCTACCTGGATAACCTTCCGTGTTAGCTGCTGGGAGGTGGAGGTGGTCCCATTGAGAGTAATGAGGTGGACACTGTGTCGACTGACCAGAGCAGGCTGTTATACTGTACCCCGCTACACTACACTGCAAGGTAGACATGTCCCAGTAAATATCCGGGCCATTCTAAGGTCACCTGAGATCAAGGACGTCGGCTCTGCTAATTGTCCAAACAGGCTAATCTAGCACGCTATGTGCTATACGTTACAGCGTGTTTCTACACAATGTTTCTGCATTGAGTGTGTTTTTGCGTGCCTTGTAGCTTTGGAGTACTGCTTGGAATGTAGCTTAGAGTACTGTACTGGACCGCCTGTGAAAATCCATGGCATAATGTTGTGAGTCAGCCCATATCAGACACAAAAGAGCATGACCCTAGAAACGAGTGTTTAGCATTTCTTCAGAGCCGTGCTCTAATTACTTGGCTGAGGGGAGAGCTTGAGTGTACGCCCTAGTGACAGTCTACTACACCACGCTACAATACCTCTTCAGTCCGCATGGCTTTCTCTCGTTCTCAGATTAGGCCTGGGAATGACAGAGTACATCCAGTATGCTCATGGAGATCTCTTGAGTTTTTAGGACTACATTTCTTATCAGCCCCTGTTCTTGTTCTGCACTGTAACTGTGAACGCTCTCGGGTATAGAGCGCCTGATGTAGACATCTGAAGACACCATTTTACACCCCCCCCAAAAAAGATGTCATCCGTAAGTGCCAGTAAAGGCATGGCGCAAGCTTTCAGAACTTAAGATGGAAATCTCTTGCAGCTGAGGAAATCAATGCTTGCTTTTTTTTCCCCCCCTTTCTTTTTTTTCTCTCACCATGCACTTAAAAAGAGAGAAGGGAGACCACCCAAACTGTGCCTCCCCCCTCCCCCTTTAATAAGGACCACATACCTCTGGTCTGGAGGGGAATTAAGGAGCCAGCGTAGCTCGTAGCTCGGCGTAGCGCAGGAGCACTTGTGCACTACCATAATTAGGATCTTTGTGTGAAATAGCACATCCAGGTCATCGAGAGCAGCCCCAACCCTGATGCTGCAGACCTCTGAATACCTCACCGCCAAGAGAGGGGGGTGGGACATGGAAATCTGTTACCTAACAGAGGGGGGCTGAGTTATGCCTGTTTTGAGTGGTACAGTAAGGGTCCCCAGAAGGGCCATATTTCAGCAGATAGGAAACAGAGGCCTCATCCCAGGCCCTCCGTTAAACTTACACGGTGCAGCAGGCCAGGTCCTGCGTAAGCACAACTCAGCATGGTCACTTCGTGCACAGAAACCGTCTGATGTGTCTACAAGATGTTGCCCTTTAAAATGACTCGTACATTATCAGATTGACTTCAGTTTGAAATGATGATGATTACATCAAGGCGATGACTTTTACATCCTGGGCAGATTCCTCCTTGATGGCAAAACAGTGGAACTCGGAGCTGACATGATGCGCCCTTCATCCTAATTCAGTCTGAACAGCACAATGGCATTGCTTATCGGGAGGTGCTCGCAATGTGCAACACAATGTTAGATTAATGACTCGCTAACATTTTGTTGAAAGGAATGAAGTGAATTTAAATTTTTCTAAAAGTTAAAGAGCTAATGTTACAGTATTAATTTCCTCTTGAACAGTGAGTGGGAAAATATCCATTAGTGAAATTAACCACAGTTTCTAGGTAGCTAACATTGTGCAGAATACAGTGTGGGGCCACAGTTAATGAACACTGCAGTGGGTGATATTTCATTATACAAATTAATGCTCACATTTTAATGGGAAAGTCACATAATGAATCTAGGCTTCAGTGACAGCAATTAGAGACACAGATTGTCCCCTTCTGGACAAGGCAGTATTTAGCAGTAAGCAGCTGTGTGTGTAAAAAAAAAGAAGGTCTTTGCTCTTGACAATGGCTACGCATAACTTTAGGGGAAATAACCAGTCGAGTTTCCACTCACCTTTAAACGGGGAACAGAGAAAGAGCCAGGCCTTGCCCATGTCACATAACCTTAACCCAATCAGAATGAATCAATAGGGACCCATGATCTTGCTCTCCATTTCTCTCCCTCTCTCTCTCCTTCTCTCCCTCTCTCAATTTCTTTCCCTCTCTCTCTCTCTCTCTCCCCTGTTATTTCAATTTCTTGTTCATGGACAGGTTTAATACCAACAGCCCCTACCCCTTTTTCCAAACGAGTACCTCTTTGCATGTAACAACACTCCTGCATAGTAAACACATATGTTGATGTTTGTTGCTGACCAACAGCTATTTAACATTGACTCAAAGGTTAGGCGTTTGGATCGGTTCCTTTCCCCGAAGGGTTTCCCCAGTTCTGCCCAGATAAGATTTGAATAACAGCACTTCTTCCAGTGCATATCGCCTTTCAACGTTACGTAAAGCCATATGGAAATGTATCTGAAAGTATGTCATATCTATTAACTGTTGTAATTGCCCCTCTGTAGTGGCTCTGGGTGTTTATTCTGTGGTTACTATGGAGCTGTGACAAAGCATCCAAAACCAGATGAAATCTGTTGGAGTAGAGGAACTGTTTAAAGAGGTAGAGCAAAAAAAAACGCTATGTCCCAGCACTGCGAGGATGAATCCATTGATTATATTTAAACATTATATTAGTTCTCATGAAAATATACTATTTTTCATAGTACTGTGGCAGGTGATCGTGAAATAGTTGCCCCCATATTTTATGAATTTGTATTTCATTTTTTTCCCTTGATTGTGTTAATATGTTTTCTTTATTACATATTACATTTTTTTTGTGGGGGGAGAAATGTATATTTCTAAACAAGGACAAATTATAATTCCTTTCTTTTGTCCCATGGAGATCTGTTGTGTTTCACAGAGGTTGTGCTGTTTGCACTGATATCAATTAAAAGTGGATTAACGGGTACATAATGACCTTTAGCAGTAAATTGTGTGTAATGTTGCAAGGCAGGATACAGTATATTCCCCAGATGTCACACATGCCCCTGACGTATGATTGAGCAGATGTCTTAGTGAGTCCAAATGGTCCACAAAGAACACACACACACACACACACCACACCACACCACACCACACATTTACGGTATACATTTCCCAGCCATGTGTACATTGATTACTCTTCACGGTTTGTTTAGATAGGTATCATATGTTCAGTTATATTCAGTGGTGTTGTGGAGGGTAAAAGCTTCTGCTAAATGGCATATATTATATTATTATAATATTAAATGCAAGTGAACACAGTTTGCCCACTTTTTTTGCCTAACAGTTTACCCACTGTTTGCGGGAAAAATGCATTGAAAGTATAGGAAGTGTTACTTTATTCACCATGACCGGCGCTCAGAGTTTACCCACTGTTTGTTTACTGTAACGTTATTGTATGTCACTGGTTATATTCAACTGTCTGAAACCCAAGATTATATATGTCGTCTTATGTTTTTTATATTTGGAATGGTGGTGTTGATAACCATTTTCATCATTAACAGCCACCCAATTTATTATTTTTTTTTGCAAAAAAACTAATCACCCAAATTTCACTCTAATTTTGGGCCTAGAATATCATTTTGTCCAGTTAAAGGAATTGAGAATGATAATTTGCATCAGGGACGTTTCCTTATTAAATCAGCCCAAGCCCTTGTTATCCTGCTTAGAGGATAAGCACTTATTGGGTTAAAAGCTCATCTCGCATGGTTTATTTTAAATATGCTTCAAAATCGCTCTTGTGTTAAAAGAAAAGAACACGGTAGTCTCTCTCTCTCTATCTCCCTTTCCCTCTCTAATTTTATTTCTCTCTCTCCGGTATCAATATTGTATTGAGTTTGTATTTGTGGCCCTTTATTTGAGAACTGTGCAGTAGGTCTGCAGGTCCTACAGTCTTTTTCTGGAATGGTGCCCTCCAAATAATGATAAATTACTTGAGCAGTATTCCATTTGCTAATTATATCCATGATTTACTACTGCGAGAATTAAATCATTCAATTCAGTCTTGCGTAACAATGCAACATTTTTTTTCTGTAAAAAATGGTTTCCATGTGTATAATCTAAACATGGTATAGTTATATATACACACACAATACTTGACAAACATCCCTTTATTCTTGACTTTTTCCAACCCCCTTGCTCTTAACACATTTACAGTTGAAGTCGTAAGTTTATATACACTTAGGTTGCAGTCATTAAAACGTGTTTTTCAACCACTCCACAAATTTCTTGTTAACAAACTATAGTTTTGGCAAGTCGGTCAGGACATCTACTTTGTGCACGACACAAGTATTTTTCCAACAGTTGCTTACAGACATATTATTTCACTTATAATTCACTGTATCACAATTCCAGTGGGTCAGAAGTTTACATACACTAAGTTGACTGTGCCTTTAAACAGCTTAGGAAATTTCAGAAAATTATGTCATGGCTTTAGAAGCTTCTGACAGGCTAACTGACATCATTTGAGTCAATTGGAGGTGAACCTGTGGATGACATCATGGGGAAATCAAAAGAAATCAGACCTCCACAAGTCTGGTTCATTCTTTGGAGCAATTTGATCTGTACAACAATAGTACACAAGTATAAACACCATGGGACCACGCAGCTGTCTTACTGCTCAGGAAGGAGATGAGTTCTGTCTCCTAGAGATAAACGTACTATGGTGCGAAAAGTGCAAATCAATCCCAGAACAACAGCAAAGGACCTTGTGAAGATGCTGGAGGAAACAGATACAAAAGTATCTATATCCACAGTAAAACGAGTCCTATGTCGACATAACCTGAAAGGCCGCTCAGCAAGGAAGAAGCCACTGCTCCAAAACCGCCATAAAAAAGCCAGACTACGGTTTGCAACTGAACACGGTGACAAAGATCGTACTTTTTTGAGAAATGTCCTCTGGTCTGATGAAACAGAAATGGAACTGTTTGGCCATAATGACCATCGTTATGTTTGGAGGAAAAACGGGGAGGCTTGCAAGCCGAAGAACACCATCCCAACCATGAAGCACGGGGGTGGTAGCATCATGTTGTTGGGGTGCTTTGCTGCAGGAGAATCTGGTGCACTTCACAAAATAGATGGCATTATGAGGTAGGAAAATTATGTGGCTATATTGAAGCAACTCAAGACATCAGTCAGGAAGTTAAAGCTTGGTCGCAAATGGGTCTTCCAAATGGACAATGACCCCAAGCATACTTCCAAGTTGTGGCAAAATGGCTTAAGAACAACAAAGTCAAGGTATTGGAGTGGCCCTCACAAATCCCTGACCTCAGTCCTATAGAAAATTTGTGGGCAGAACTGAAAAAGCCTGTGCAAGCAAGGAGGCCTACAAACCTGACCAAGTTACACCAGCTTTGTCAGGAGGAATGGGACAAAATTCACCCAACTTATTGTGGGAAGCTTGTGGAAGGCTACCTGAAACATTTTACCCAAGTTAAACAATTTAAAGGCAATGCTACCAAATACTAATTGAGTGTATGTAAACTTATGACCCACTGGGAATATGATGAAAGAAATAAAAGCTGAAATAAATAATTCTCTCTGCTATTATTCTGACATTTCACATTCCTAAAAGAAAGTGGTGATCCTAACTGACCTAAAACAGGACATTTTTACTAGGATTAAATGTCAGGAATTGTGAAAAACTGAGTTTAAATGTAGTTGGCTAAGGTGTATGTAAACTTCCGACTTCAACTGTAGCTGTAACTTATCCAAGAGAAATGCATGCTAGGAGCATTACTATGCCTAAAAGCCAAGCTTAGCATTTCTGCTTGTTGTTTTTTGATTTCAAATCTGGCTTTGGTTTAAAATATATTGTAATTGCTAACAGGACGTTTTTTATGTTAAGATACTGGTTGTGACTTATCTCTTCAAAGGCAAAGGAGATCCATTTTTCTGGACAAATTGCGTTTTACCATTCAATTTTACCATTAAAAAAGATTTATGAATTGTTATATACACAGTGTATTTACATAGAGATGCTCTACCTGCACTGTAAGTGAAATGATGCTACTACCACTATTCTACTACCGTGATATACAGACACATGTTTTCCATATGTTCATTCTTGCTCATTTGTGTCAGTTAAAGTTTGTTTTAGTTTCATATGAAGGGACTGTGTCTTCCACTATTTGCTCCAAATAGCCGTAGAGCCATTCAGCTGGGAAGGAATGGAGAGCTTCTTCTCTGTGAATGGTGATTTATGATAAACTGCAAATAGAGAACGTCCGAGAAATCACTGTCTCATCGCCAAGGCAGAGGCCTGTCAGCGAACAAGGCCAAGAGAGTGAGGCCCACCAACAACCGCCATGCAAACAGAGATAACATCGAGACAGTTGTGTTGTCAGTTGAAAATAGTATCTCTTGTAGTGGACTGAAAGCACCATATGGTGAAATGGTTTTTATTGCGTCGACATGAGTGATGGCTCACTTTGGAGGAGCTGGATCGACCCGTATTCACATGCCAATCCCCGAATGGAGCTGGGGAGCTGTTTGCTGAATGCAGAATTCTGTTGAATGTTGGTTAACACTGAGATCATTGTGTTGGTTTTCACTGTTGTTCCCTCTCTTGTTAATTTCCTTTCTCTCTCTCTCTCTCTCTCTCTCTCTCTCTCTCTCTCTCTCTCTCTCTCTTTTTCTCTCTCTTTCTCTCTCTCTTTTTCTCTCTATCTTTCTTACAGGAGAGAAACCCTACAGGTGCCCTCACTGCGACTACGCAGGCACCCAGTCTGCCTCACTGAAGTACCACCTGGAGCGCCACCACCGTGAGCGGCAGAATGGCGGCGGCCCCTCCTCCGGACACGCCCCTCCCTCTGAGCACAAGGAGGAGCACGGCAAGGGTGGCGTCTTCGCCCGTCCTGATGTCCTCCGCGGTGTCTTCAAGGGCATGCCCTCCAGCCTGGACTTCAGAGGGGGACCGTTGCACCCCCACCAGTGGGCCCCTCCCGGTATGTTGTCCCCCAGGGAGCGTGAGAGGGACAGAGAGCGAGAGCGTAATGGCCTGGGACCTGACACTCCCTCTGAAAGCATGAAGAGCCCAGAGGGCCCCTCCGCCGCGGACGTCCCAGCCAGCTTCAGAGACCTGGGGCGGGCGTACCAGAGTATGGTGGGAAACGGTGTCAACTTCCAGGGCTCCCTGCAGGCCTTCATGGACAGCTTCGTCCTCAGCTCCCTGAAGAAGGAGAAGGAGATGAGAGAGAGCCACCTGCAGTCCCAGCATTACTTTGAGAGTGGTGAGCCCAAAGCCAAGAGGGCTGATACTGGTGAAGAGAAGGCTGAGGCCAAGCCCTCAACGGGCAAGCCTGGGTCCCAGTACGAGCCTCTGGACCTGTCTGTCAATGTCAAGCCTGAAACAGGCTCTCTGCCTGGCTCCTCTGTCACCTTCCAGGACAACGTGGCGTGGCATGGCTGCCTCTTCTGCTCCTTCACCACCTCCTCTGTGGAGCTGATGGCCCTCCACCTGCAGGCCAACCACCTGGGCAAGGCCAAGCAACGGAAGGAGGGCAAGGAGCACCAGGGAGAGCCCTCCCACTTCCTCAAGGCCAGCATGGGCCCAGCCCACCTCCATGACAAAGACAACGACAGAGAGGGGGTGAAGAGCCAGTCAGCCTGGTCCAACCACATGGAGCCCCATGCCAGCATGGGAGCCTTCCAGAGCGACTTCTACAAGCAGTATGGAGGCATGTACGATGGGTCCCCAAGGACCCCAGGCCTCCAGGGGTTTGGAGCGACATGCCCTGACCCAGCCCTGGAGCAGCAGAGCCAGGCCAGAAAAACAGCTGGGGATGAGCTCTCAGACAAGGCCTCCTGCGGGGAGCTGGAGGAGCAGGGACAGTCTGAGGATGAGGAAGGCAGGGCCGACGAGCGCTGCCACAGCACCGAGTCCTCCTCCGCCCAACCGGAGAGACAGCGACCCCACTCTGATGACGAGGAGGAAGAGGAGGAAGAGGACACGGTGGAGGGGGAAGATGAGGACAGTGCCACCTATCAGATGCCGAAGCAGATGCAGGCCGTGTCCCCAGCTAGAGAGGCCCAACGACCAGGGGTCTCCATGGGCCCTGGGGCCCCTTTCCCTCCCCAGTCTCGGCCTCAGCCACCCCTGGAGAAGCAGTGGCAGCAGGGCTTGGGTCTCCTTTCATCTCCTGGTGGTCCCCCGGGGCTGCTGAAGCCAGAACATGCCCATCTCGAGCAGCAGATGAACATGCTGTCCGTCCTGAGGGCCTACAGCTCAGAGAACCTCGCAGCGTTCAACGGCCTTGGAAGTGGCTCAAACAGCGGCGTCGGCATCAAGAGACCAGACGCACCCGGTAAGTGAGCCTGACCCTGCCGCATGGCACCGCCTTTCATCTTATTGTCCCTACGTCCACAAACACACAAACAATGCACACACACGTACACACACACACACACACACACACACACACACAAAAACACATTCAATATTGTATTTACCTACATTCTCTAACACTACGATATGTACATTTTCCAAAACCCCAATTTATACACCCACAGCATCAAACGCTCGTAACTTTGTCCTGAGATTCACAATGAAACTCAGAAACTCACACAGAAAAACGAGATTTTCTCGAAAGTGATTTCGACCTTATTTCAAGCAAGTTTAGAAGCTATTGGAGTGGCGAGTGGCAACAGATTAATCTTTATTACACGTTTATATTAGGGAGACAGTAGTGTCTTCTCTCCCTCCATCCCGGGGAAGGGAATAATCCTGTCTCCTAGAGAGCAGGACCTCAGCTCCCATGTCATCTCAAGCACACAGCGGTTAACTATCTTAGCTCTCATAAAGCCCTCTCCCAAAAGCCCATTACTTTATAAGACCCAAAGATCTATGGGCCTGTGAAAAATGAACTGTCAGCTTTCATGATTCTGTTAAGGTTACAGGCGCTCCTTGAGACTGCTGTTTTTCGGAGTGCCCTTTTGCAGTTTCGGTGATAAAAATCTCAGGGAAAGGGGATCTTCAAGTTGAGCTCATAGCTCAGCACTGTGCCAGCCAGTGTAGAGTTGTACGTAGTAGGATAAGTGAACTACACACTTTAGTCCAGAATTCAACTAGCCATATCTGGAGGATTCCGTCATTGAACATGTCTCTTACTCGCCTCTCATTTTAAATGACAACATACATTTTAAATATTGCATTTCTTGAATATACTGTAATACTAATTAAATGTCACACACACACACGTTTTCCCTGAGGCCTGTTCTCTAGCAACCTGAATTCATTTTGTGTTTAGGTTGATACCACTGCTCCTATTCTACAAATATCGAATGGCAAGACTGTTATTTTATTTTGTTAGATAAACAATCCCTTTGCAAATAGATTTAGGATTAACGGACCAAAAAATAGGCCTATTTTCATTAAGTTTCGACATGCTGCAAAATACTCAGTATATTTACATGAGAAATAGTTTTATGATATGCTTTTGTCTTACGGTTTACGAAGTAATTGAATCAAAGCCCAAATTCGAAAGAAATGAATAACAGCACTCTTCAGTCAGTTGGTTTTCTACTTAGAGGTTTAATGTTGTCGGCACGATAATTTACCAGGCAGGGACAGAAATCTGGCTGACCAGTGTATTGTGAATACGTGACCCATCGAAAAGAAATGACACAATTGTTCATGATTAGTTGACCTTTAATGTCATGGAAACTATGTCTGTCATCATGGAACCTGTTGCGTATTTTATAATCTTAGAGGGTCATTCACAGCGATGAAAATCAGTGCCATTTTGACTTTGTAAGTGCTTTTGTGTTGGAATGTCCTCCTTTAATTCAAAAGGCATTTGAAAGCTACCCTTGTGACGTAGTCGCTTTTCCACAGAAGCGAGAATGCCTGACCTTTTTAGATAAGGCTTTGTCTGTGGAACAAAGAGCTTTCTTATGTGTATGTTATTGTCCCCGAGCTCGAGTCAGTCTCTCATTGTAATAGGGCCTGGCTGTTGACTATGTAAACAGCTCGGAGGCATTGATAACTCTTTCACAATCGCCTGACCCGGTTACAGTTTTTAGACAACACCAATAGATAACCAACGAAACATAAGAGATGAATATACTCTGAGGGTACAAAACATTACGGACACCTTCCTAGTATTGAGTTGCTCTCAGAACAGCCTCAACTCTTCGGGGCATGGACTCTACAAGGTGTCAACAAGCGTTCCACAGGGAAGCTGGCCCATGTTGACTCTAATGCTTCCCACAGGTGTGTCAAGTTGGCTGGATGTCCTTTGGGTGGTGGATCATTCTTGATCCACGCGGGAAACTGTTGAGAGTGAAAAACCCAGCAGCGTTGCAGTTCATGACACAAACCGTGGTGCCTGGCATCTACTACCATACCCCGTTCAAAGGCACTTAAATCTTTTGTGTTGCCCATTCACCCTCTGAATGGCACACTTACGTCACACAAAAATAAAACCCTTCTTTAACCTGTCTCCTCCCCTTAATCTACACTGATTGAAGTGGATTTAACAAGTGACATCAATAAGGGATCATAGCTTTCACCTGGATTCACCCGGTCAGTCTATATAATGGATAGAGCAGGTGTTCCTAGCTTCCTGGTTTGTACACTCTGTGTATGACGTCAGTGTTCATAATCTAGTTGTGTGTGTGTGTGTGTGTGTGTGTGTGTGTGTGTGTGTGTGTGTGTGTGTGTGTGTGTGTGTGTGACAGTGTTTAAGTTTCCTAGCCCCGGCAGGGAGGCTGGAGGCTGAGTGGCTAAGCAGCATGTCAGCGTGTCAGAGCCCTTGTAGCTGGAGCTTCTCTTGACCCCGTAACACTCACCTCTGTTACACCCCTGATAAATATTCACCATGCGTCCTCCTCTCCTCTCAGGGCAGCAGGGCTCAGTGTCTAGTGTTACACAAGTGTTACACACACTCACCTTTACCAGCCTGTACAAGGAGAGGAGGCACAGGCTACTAACCTCACTAGGCTACATCGTTCCATCAGGCCCTGAGAACCGCCCAAGGAAACCCCTCTCACCCCCACAACCAGGGGCAGAGAAACAGATACTGACCGGACCAGTCCCCTCTGTATGTGCTGTGAGTGTTCCACAGGCAGGGTCATTCTCAACTAAGGTGCACTCGTACGCTGTTTCTCGGCTAGCTAAGCACAGCTGGATGGAAGTGTGCCAAGCCTGGCCCCGCCTCCTTCTCCACCCCTCACAACACTCTGTCTCCTGGCAACATCTGCTCCAGAGACCTCACACGTTTGGTTTACAGAGGTGACAGAAGTACAGTAAACAGTCATTCAAAAACCCTTCAGGAAACATTCTCCAAAACTTCACAGTGTGTTTCCTGTAATCAAGTACAGGTGACAGCAGTGCTGTTAGATATGGAGGTCATGGTAGACACAGGTAACAGGAGATACTCTCACTGCGTGAATATGTAGAGTGCATGGATAATAGTCACGTCTACCTACCCCATATAAAGTAGTAGAAAGTATTCCTTAATAAAGCCCACTATCCTCTCCCTTCGTCCACTCCTGATCTCCTTATGGAGGGGTCTTCCGTGGGGAATTGCAAGGAACATATTCTCCACAGTTATTTGGGGTGGGGGTGGCAAGCCGCCCTGAAAATGTCATTCAGAACTGGCACAATGTGATTATCTGAAGTGGATTTGCATTAGGTTTGCATGCAAATAGAGCATAAATCATTAATATCGAAATTCTCGCCTGAATTTGGGCTGTCGAGCACATGGGCTGGGCTCGACGGAGAGCTGCGCGTCGTAAGTGGCTCTCTCTTTATTATGCCCAGAGCTAGGGGTGGGTCCTTCACACGCACGCGCACACCCACACACACACACACACACATTAAATATATGAATGGCGAATCAACAGTGATCATTCCATTCTCCCTGCTATCTCATTTGAGAGAGGTTTCCAGTTGGTATAGTGTGTAGTACAGAGTATCGTGTTAAGGTTGCTATTGGTCCGCTGTGTTGTTGAGGTCAGCCAATGTGGATGTGTTTCACACAGTCAATCGCCACCTGTGATAGAGGCCTATCTATAGTCAAGACGTGATTAGGCCTGTGCTGTTGCATTACTTAAACAGTACAACATTGAACATTTACACAACAGACTACACATTGTTACAGTGTGCACCTTTCTGTAACACCCCCATGGTCGCTCGTTGGTTGAGATTGGCAGTCTGAAGAGGCAGCGTTGCTGAACGCGTGGGTTGGGAAAGGGCCTGGGTGGGCGCGCTCAGGTGTTGCTGGGAAAATAGCATAACTCAAAGTGAAGCACCTCTCGCAGCAGAAGGAGGGCGATGGAGACAGAGTGAAGGATAGAGATCGAAAGCTATGCTCACGTCACTTATAGGTGTATCTCCGGCTTTCTGTGCACAAGGACACTCTGCGCGCGCCCTGTAGTGGCTGGGCTGCTGACTGTCATTGTGGTTGTTTGTTTTGTCGTTGATGATGATAGTTGGATGAATTGCTATCTTGATTCGCCTGCTTTAGGAAAGTGAAAAATTGCTTGTTTGGACAAGTATGAACCAACAACTCAGTGTCACAGTAATGGGATCTAGAAACCTCCCACTACCGCGACCAGCCATTAGATTGTCCTCTGTCCTTATCTATTGCTAAGCTTTAGAGCGAGACTGGCTCAGCGTAGCTAACAGAGTGTGTCATGGAGGGTCACAGCACGGTCATTCAGTGGTGCTGTGCCACCCATGTTATGATGTCCCTTGGGGCAAGGTCACCTGTCACTACCTCAAACACTGATGTTTACTGCTTAGAGTGTAGTAAAAATCGGGGTCGTCAGCCTCAGCACCCTCACCCGACTTTCGCCACTTAGCCCAGACATTCCAGGGGCATAGAGGGCACTGGTGTTTTCAGCTCGGTGACACGGTCAGGGTGAGCGCCGGCACGAGTGTTAAACGAAGCCGGTCTATCGGTGTTAATGCTACAGCGCTTGACGTGGATCCAAGGCAAATGAATCTACCGACGCTAGAATGGTAAGGCTCTGGTGGTATGTCTATGGCCAGCATCTTTCGGGAGAAAAGCAGACCGATGATGGGTGTAGGGGTGCAGGGAAGGATGGGTAGGGGTGATGGGGGGGGTGTATGTCCCCCGCCCCGTGAAAATAGTTCATAAGGGCACAACACCCCCTGGTGGAATTGCAGAGGAAAAAGAGGGAGAGATGGGGAGAGAGAGTGGAAAGAATGAAAGAGGGACACCGAGAGGTATTTTCGAGTGAGCGAATTTCAATATTTCTGCTGCGAAGACGTGCGAATCCACCACATGGCCCTTTGGGTTGATCAATTTGAGAACCCTCAAATGCAGGCGCAGTTTGTTCTCAATGCGCAGTGCACACGTGTCTCGTGCCAGGCTCGCACCGCGGGAAGTTCAGGAGGAGGAGGAGGAGGGAAAGAGAGAGAGAGAGAGAGAGAGAGAGAGAGAGAGAGAAAGAAAGAAGAACAACGAACACAGACACAGATTGGCTGTGTCAGGAACACAAACTATGTAGAAAATGTAAATGTATTCAAGCCTTCTCTGATATTTTTAGCCCTGAGTACAGCCTCCTCTGACAGCGTCGGTCTGTTATCCTATGCTCGCGGGAGGTTTTTTGTTTCTCGTGTGGGGGGGGTTGTAGGGTTGGTTGACTACTTAGTTCTAGCAGTGTTCATGTCACTGGTGGCCAATTACCTCTGTCAAGAGGGAGAGATTTGGCCCTCCCTGTGTGGGACTTGAACCCGCAATCATGGAGGTCAGATGCAGGGTTGTGCTACTCCAGGGCCTGTCAGCCCCCCCCCCCCCCCCCCCCACTACTGAGCAGTGCCTGTTTCAAGCTCAGACCAGAGTAGTAAAAGGATCATATGGGTGGGTCCCTCTGAACAGGTTATTTAAAGTTATTATGATCATTAAGAACATAAGGTGCCTTTCCTTGACTGGGGGATGTCACCGATGTACAGGATCAGAGCTGGTATTACAGCTCCGTTACTTTCTCTGTCGAGAAGAAGGCAGGGCTTTGCAGTTCAAACACTTCCTCTCATACTGCGACTCATACAGTCTCTCTCTCTCTCTCTCTCTCTCTCTCTTTATTTCTCTCTCTCTCTCTCTTGATTTCTCTCTCTATCGTGCACACAAGCACACACACACATATGTAATCATTCATTAGGATACAGTAGTAAAATGCAGTCTCTGAAACACACACACACACACACACACACACACACAGATTAAAGCCTGTGTTCTTTACAGCTTTTTCAATTTGCTGCTCAGTAATTACCAAAGCCACCTAATTCATGGACCCATGGACTATTATAGGAAAACAGAGTGAGCGACAGTGATACCAGCATTCCCAGTCAGAATATTTATATATTTTCTGTGTTGTATTCCTTCCCTAACTGTGTAACCCTCTTAATACACTGTGATAGGATGAAACCTGGTAATTGCCAATAATACTGTCCTCATCAGGTGGCTAATTATCATTAATTTGGTCTTTGTTAGTCTGTTAGTGTACAAACACAGCCACACAGCTCTGACAAGTAGGGAGGGCTGGGTACAAACAGCCACACAGCTCTGACAAGTAGGGAGGGCTCGGTACAAACACAGCCACACAGCTCTGACAAGTAGGGAGGGCTCGGTACAAACACAGCCACACAGCTCTGACAAGTAGGGAGGGCTGGGTACAAACACAGCCACACAGCTCTGACAAGTAGGGAGGGCTGGGTACAAACAGCCACACAGCTCTGACAAGTAGGGAGGGCTCGGTATAAACACAGCCACACAGCTCTGACAAGTAGGGAGAGCTGGGTACAAACACAGCCACACAGCTCTGACAATTAGGGAGGGCTGGGTACAAACACAGCCACACAGCTCTGACAAGTAGGGAGGGCCGGGTACAAACACAGCCACACAGCTCTGACAAGTAGGGAGGGCCGGGTACAAACACAGCCACACAGCTCTGACAAGTAGGGAGGGCTGGGTACAAACACAGCCACACAGCTCTGACAAGTAGGGAGGGCTGAGTACAAACACAGCCACACAGCTCTGACAAGTAGGGAGGGCTGAATACAAACACAGCCACACAGCTCTGACAAGTAGGGAGGGCCGGGTACAAACACAGCCACACAGCTCTGACAAGTAGGGAGGGCCGGGTTAGCTTAGTGCACTAAGACACCTGTGTGTGTGCTAACAACCACGAGAGGCTGTCTCACACGGGTGATGTGTGCTGAGATTAGTGAGATTGTGTTGAACACTAATGACATGCACTAATGTCAATGAGAATCTGTCTCAAATTGATGATCCCTTCTAAAAGTAGTTGCCTAACTACACAGCTGGGAGCAAGGCACTACCTTCCCTGCATGGGTCAAACCAACAGGTCCCTGACCATCTTCACTGCTCCCCCGTACAAAACGCTGGTGAGATCAGCCTTCTGTGGATCGTTCCCAAACCCACGAAGTCTTTAGTTGATAACATCGCTGGAGGGGAAAGTTCTCCCGTGATTAAGCTGTCTGGAGGATGTCTGTTTCTCTGAGTTTCTTAGGCGACAGACAGTGTTGGCGAGACTCCTTTTTGTGCATTGTGCAGTGTGAGATGACGAGTTGACGGGTGAATCGGAGGTGCTATTTCACACGTGCAATATTACCATTTTGACTTGCACCGAGGTGAATTATCACCTTGTCACTCACCAGTGCAAATACTAGTTTCATCGAGCTATTAATTGTAATAGCTGTTGTCAACCCCTCTGGATGATACCTGTTGCTCTCCCTCTGCAGCCGTGGGATCTCTAAAAATACCCCCCCCCCGCTCCCTAATTTCCCAGATATCAACTCTTCTGTGCCGAGAAGCTTTTGAAAGTCTTCCTATTCTCTCCTTCTCTTTCCAGCTCTTTATACCTTGATGATGTTGGCCTCATAATTTCCTGAAAGTACAGTCAGCGAAGTATCAAGTTCAGATCGGACAGGAGAATGAATATCGGGTGCTAACAACTGCGTGACAATTATTCCAGGCTGGGATCGTGGGAGTTGCAGAAAGTCGCTGTTCCCATTCATACGGTAATGGGTGCGCGCGCGTGTCTCTGTATGTGCGCTGTGTGCATTACATTCGATATAACAAAACATTAAACAATGGGTTATAAATTGGCCTTCCAACCCAATATGCCTCATTTGATATGATTTTTGCTTTCCATCTTGTTATTTCGGTGTTTGTTTTTCTCACTCCTGTAGACTTTTGTTCAAATTTGAGATATTCCTCTTGGCGCCGGGGGTTCTCTTCCCAAGGCGCCCTTAGATGTAAGGAGTCAGCCTCGGAGGGGTTTGTGCTGATAAAGTAACTCCTCCTGCGAGAGCGCAGGTACACCACGCATGCAACGCGAACACAGCGAGCGTACTTACACCGCCTGCCGACACATAATGAGAGAATGCACAGGAACTTCAAGGACAACAGAGGGAAAGAAAGGGAGAAACGGGCACAACGAGGGGGGGGGGGGGAAGTAACTATGTCACCTTTTATTCGCTCTGTTATTTCAACATCAATGGTACCATAGCGTGATGCTAATAAAAACACACACAATAACACAAGTATAGACAGATGAGCAACAGTGGTGTTTTGAAAAGGATACTGTCGCAATTAAGGACAAGTAACGAGCGTTATTTCCCAGCTCGTTGTCTGGTGCAGGATGAACCAGACAACTAAGCCATGTTTGATTTAAACATCCAAAAGATAAGTTTCAC
>NC_143047.1:11932500-11957500 GCF_057628025.1 Oncorhynchus mykiss
CATGCTTTAAGATACATCGTTTGTGAATGCGAAAACTCATCCCTTATTAACCACTTTATATATCACCCTTTGTGTCCTATTTTCCTACCAACTTTAAGGACGCGCTTTTGACGAGCTCCCTCGTCACTAGTTTTGCCAGTTATACACCCACTTTCTTTAAGCTTTTAAACACAGAACAATGGCAAAAGCGCAAAGCTGTGCACGTTAATGCTTTTTGTAAATGGAAAAAAAAGAAAGGGAAGAAGAAAAGAGATAAGCGGAGCTTGTCTGCACTGCCCTCCCTTCCTCATCCCTCCATCTCTCTTCCCCTCTAAAAAAAAAAAAAAAAAAAAGCCAACCAAATCTCCCTCTCCATCGTCAAATCCAGGCTGATCTGTATGCCTCCGACGCTAACAGACAAACATCATATTCCGACTTCAGCCTCTAATTGACTGAACAAGGATTGGTCACACTTATAAGTAGCGTTCCATAATGGATTTCCATGTTTGTGCGGTTTTAACTGGCTGTGCAAATGGAAGGCAAAATGTGTCTTTATTACCAGAAAACAACAGCGCTCCTTTTCGGTAAAGATGGTATCAGCACCTCTCTGTTTGTTGCAAGGTCAACGAAGGCTGACAGATGACAAACGATCTCAAGATGGCCGCATCATCTGTCCTGTTATTGTTTTTGTTTTTTTTAAAGAAAGAATACGCCACATCTTTTTTTTTCCCTTCTCTTTTTTAAAAGTATTTCTCTCGTCATGTAAAATGAGGGGAGAGACTAAAATAGGCACCTGATTTTTCATGGCATGCGTGTTGTCATCTCTCCTCCAAGGCCTGGGAGAAAAACGGACGGAATCTTTCAAAATCTGCACTTCTCATATTTCTGTATCACGAGGACTTGGCAAGAGGCAGGGATTCAGTATTATAGACAAGCTGGTCATCAGATGGGAGTTGGGTTTTGATGTCTCTGTCTTTTCCCTCTCCCTCCTCTCATTTGCTTCCCGTCCAAGATGTGTCTCATTTTTCCTACTGGACAGCTACAACAGAATGCCCAAGAACTCTGTGTCCTTGAGGACAGGACAACTTTTCATTGTAATCATTTGATCGATTTTTTTTTGTTGTCTTCCTCTACGCTGTTATTGTTTTCTTTTTTGCCTTGTCTGCCTCATTATTTGCAATATGGATGAAAAATAAGTGAGAAAAAAATGCTGCTAAACTTCTACAGTGACGGCCACTTTGACAAAACACTCAGTTCATTTTTTAATTACCTGACTTTCTAATGTTGTTGTCATCTCCGAGACAATAGCCCTTTTCTCTGATGTCTTTATTATGTTCTCATTTGGATGGCTACACTCTGCAGGCAGTCCATGCATACTGCATCCCCCCCTCTCCTCCCCGTCACATCCTCCCACTGTACACTACCTCCCGTCCCTCCCCACACCCCCATACCTTGTTTTTTAGGATGTTTAATTGCATTAAGAGACGTATTGAGAGAACTAGACGAAGTGTCATCGCTTTTTAAAACACAATTAGGTAACACCTCGTCAGGGCTTCTGTCTGGCGTTGTTGACAGGCCCGTGAACAATCGTGGCGACATCGCCTGGCTTCTCCTGGCATCGTGCTCGTCAACAAGAGTGACAGCCGTTTCATGGAGAGAACCCTGCCGATCCCTGCCATGTCCCAAGCTCGTCAGCCAGTAATTTAAGCAAATCAATAAGCTGCAAGGTGTGGCGTGCAGGACGTAGGCAGACGAGGAGTAGTGGATTTCACTAGCGCTAATGAATCTGTTTCATGATCAACACCGTCCCCCCCCCCCCCTCCTCTTCCTCCTCTTCATCTGACAAAATGAAAAGCCTGCTCGTTAATTTGAAAAACAACATTCAGCAACTTTATCAAAAGTAGAGGAACACGGAGCTGTTGGGCAGCAGGCACGAGTTTTGTTTTGTCTTTCTCTTCTTTTCACATCTCTCTTTCTCTCTCTCTCTCTCTCTCTCTCTCTCTCTCTCTCTCTCTCTCGCTCTCTTTTTGTTGTTGTTGAAAGTGCGGCGCAGCATACCTGAGGTTTTAGACATGGATTCTATGTTCCAGACTGTTAGCTCGATACCATCATCACTGTCTCATCAGACGGTTTGATGGAAATGCGCGTGATGATGATGATGATGATGATGATGATGGTAATGATCATGATGACGATGAGACAGTGCAGACCCAGTGTTTTCGGGCTGCCCATCTGCCTGATTAAAAAGCTCATCCTTATCATAGGATTCACTTTTAACTGAAGTCGAGAGAGATTTTCCAAAATATAGACTCCAAACAATGTGGGGGAACTGCTATAATGTGGTTAGCGCTACACAATTGTGTCTAAATCATGCTCTGGATTCATTAAAATATGTCGTCATTAATGTCGTCACTTCCGTACTGGGCAGAGTTGGATTCAATGTTACAATTAAATGAATTGAACAAGGGCCATTGGCTTTGGCTGAATGCAGAGGTAGCAGTATTGGATATTACACCAAGGAGCTGACTCAGGAAGACAAAGTATACGAGGGGCAAAAGTAATGATCATATACAAATATCCATATGAGAGTGAGTCAATGTTTAAGAAGATGTATGGCTATTGATGTGTAAATAACAGTAGAGTCATGAAAAAAAAACATATATATTTTCTCACTTTGTGTCTGTAAAAAAAACACTCCATCGAATACACTCGGAGAGGCACCACAATCGAGCTCAGGGTAAGATAAAACAGGACCTATTTGTATGCCTTGTGAACAAAACTTTGAATAAATATATAATCAGTTAGAAGTAAAGCATTATCTGGCATGGCCTTCCTTCTCGAGGAAAATAACATTTGACAGTGCAACTCCCTGATGAAAAAATTGTGAAAAAGTTCTGACTTCAAAACTGTTTACTCCCCATGTTTTTTAATTTGTCTGGGCATATGCAATATATTTGCATTTCAAATACCTGTATTGGAAGCAGGTGGTTTAAATGCCAAGAAGCGAATTGATGACAATCAACCATGAACATCAGGGGAACTCTTCTTGCGGGCTGACATTAAAACTAAACGAACAGCAGCTAAATAAACACATACAAAAATAACTCCAGCCTCCACCCTACCTCATTCTCTCTCTCTCTCTCTCTCTCTCTCTCTCTCTCTCTCTCTCTCTCTCTTTCTCGCTCTCTCTCCACCCTCTCCTCGCTCGCTCTTATTTTAATATTCCTGTACATTTGAATAGTGCATGTAGAGCAGGACACACAGCCGTGTGTTTAAACAGACTGTGGCTCGGTGGTTTGAAAAAGAAAAAGTAGAAAATAACTCGGGTTTTGGACTGGGATGAATTCATTCAGTGCCAAACAGAGCCAAACCCTCTCCCCTCTCCCCATCCCCCCACCCCTCTCTCTTTTCCTCACGTCCATATTCATTTCTGGAATTTACAGTAAATCCAATAGCTGTCAATCATGAATTAAAACTCCCAATTTTTACAACGGGAGGAAGCAGCTGCTTCAACATTTACAGCAAGACCACTCTAAAATATTAAAGGCATGTCACCGCCACGGCAAGGTCCTACATCTGCAACCATCTGCGTTCTATTAAAACATTACACCAGAAACTCTGCTATTTCCCTGCTTTTAGATACACACAGGAAGGCAGAACTGACAGTAAAACCTTGACAGGATTTGTTTTTACTCACACCCGCTTCAAGATGTAAAAAAAAACGAAACCAACATTTTTTATAAAAATCAGCTAGCTAAAAGAAGGTCATGTTAAGTGGCCCAGACGGTATGCTGATGGATCTCAACAAGACTAGAGTCTCTTTAGTGACTTTTGTTCCCGACATTCAGATTGGATTTGATTTCCTTCTTTCCCATCGTTTTCTGATGTGGTCACACGGGGGTGTGGAGTCACAGAGGACTCTGAAGTGATGCGGTGACATTTGAGGCCGTGGTGCCCTGTAAGGACGGAGAGAACACAGAGTGCGTGGCTTCTGAAAGGGCTGCTGAACTATTCCGTTACAGTCGAGTGGGGGAGAATTATGGTCGGTGTCAAAGGTAAACAATTACAACGTGGTGAGTCACTTTTTCGAGTAAGCGCAAAAGGGAGATCATTTCTCCATCTTAATAGGTCATTTCCGTTTGTCTTCTGAGTGCTATTTCACATGTTGCCTTAATCAGGGTGGTCCTTTTAAAACGAGGGCAGAGACATTTTGCTCAAATAAAATGATGTACGGATTGGATTTTGAAGACTTCCTTGCACTTTTCTCTTCCTCTCCAGGTCAGTCTTCTCAGCGAAGCTGTTGTCCACTTCGGCACATTGTTTTAGTCCCTGTTTTCCAAATGACGGTGTTGGTTGGATCTGCTGAAAGATGTTCCTTCCATCAGGGGGTTGTGATGTCATTGACAGTGTGTGATTCATTAGGATATCAGTGTACTGCGAGTGACAGAAAGACTCTGATTAACAAGCTCTCTGTTTTTCTCTCTCTCTCTCTCTCTCTCTCTCTCTCTCTCTCTCTCTCTCTCTCTCTCTCTCTCTCTCTCTCTTTATTTATTTTTAAATTGAGAACCCCCGTTGCTCCAAACGACATTTCTCTCTCCCCTTCTCCGTGTCTCTCCCTCCCTCTTTCCTCCTCTCGTCCTGTCGAAGATGACGGGAGTCACAGGTGTGTGGCAATAATTACACATACACTCAGAAAAATAATGTCATTTCCCTCCATTTAATAAGTTCCCCTGTAAAATGTGAGGGGAACGCATGAGGAGGGGATGCTTAAATCTTATCTGATACACCCTCCCTAACTTAATCATCTGGCTCTTAAGAGCAGGGCTCGGGCAGCTGAGGCTCCGTAATATGCATGCAATATGTGTGTAAAATGATATGCTTTAATTTTGAGCCCACTTTAAGCAGCAACACAACCTTGTTTCTAAGGGAGACATTTACAATAGGGGGGGGGGGGGGGAAGCTGTTAACTATTTCATTCCTGCCGTGACAAAGGACATCTGTTTTGTCTCACAGTTGTGCCGTATATTTCATATTTAGGTGAGCATTTCCTCATGGTCATGTCTGTGTTCTATGATTTGGTGTACATCACTGTACACTATTCTACGTTTGATTCGAATAATGTACCTCTTAGAAAAAGTAATTGCAGTCGGTATAGGCTTGATGTAGAATCATTACATGATTATAATCAACACAGTTATGATTATGGGTTTATTGTGATTTAAATACGTTTGAAAGATAGGGTACGGCTCTACAGGGTTGAGCAGAGGTGTCTTGGAGTAGCACCATCTAGTGTGTCAACAACAGGTGCTACCAGAGACCAAGAGGGAAGAGCGAGTGAGAGTGTGAGAGAGAGAGAGAGAAAGAGAGAGAGAGAGAGTGTAGATGGGAGGCAGTAGGGGCTTTGGGGGAGAGGAGGGGTGGGGGTGGGGGTGGGGGGGGTAAACTTCAAAAAGCCTCTGACTCAAGCTGCCGCTGGCCCTGACCACTCCACAGATGCTTTTGTTCATTTCTCTCGTTCTCTTCTCCCCCCTCCTCTCTTCCTTGTGTCTTTGGTGATACACTGGGAGCGAGGATATCAAAGTAGAGCTGTCTGTTAAGACTTCAAACCAGGCCCGTCCGTCAACCCCAATCATATCTGCGCCCGAAACGGAAGACTCCGACTCGAGTGGAATATTTGATCTGTCCTCTTCAGGAGGATCAACAGTCAGAAATGCCAGTGAGAGTTTAAGAGGGGGGAGGATGCGGGCGCTGGGGGTGTGGGGAGGGCAGCCATGAAAACACCCCACTTGACTTCAGAAAGGCCAGTCTGTGGACATAAAAGTCAGACATGTTCTCCTCAATACCGGAGATATATATTTAAAGGTCTGACACATGTAGCTTGTAGGATACGAGGCCCAGCAAAACCTTTTCTTTTTAGCATCTAGTCAGAGCCTGTTGAGAAAGGTCCTCGCTCTAAGTGTCATGCTTTTTCTCATTAAACGCAAAGCCAAATCCATATCTCTCTCTCTTTCTCTACCTCTCCCCCTCCTGCTCTCTTTCTCTATCTTCATCTGCATCTCTATCTGGATCTCAATATCCCTATCTCTTATCTATCTGCCGTACCTATCTTTCTTTCAGTCTATCTATCATCCAGTTATTTATAGACATTGATATGTGTTTCCAGGAGGGCGGTATAGTTAGCTCTTAAATCCCCTGTCTGTGAGATCAGACTACATAATTACCTATCGCATTAAGCCTTTTTATATCCAGGAGACTTAGGCCTCGCTCTTCCTCACATAGGGCAGCGCTGTAGCAGCTGGTGGCATTAGTGGTACAGAGTAGGCCCAGGGGCGGCATGGCTTGACGGGGACTAACGGACAGTGGTGCCCCCCTGGGGCCTTTTTTTTTTGGGGGGGGGGACATCTGGTTTGGTTGGGTTCGACCGTGTCGATCCATTGAGACGGACTCCTGTCTTCATGATGTGCCCTCACCACCGGTCAATCAGTCGGCATCGTCCTTCCAAGACGAAGCACAACCAGGCCACATCCGTCTCCTCATAACCCTATCCCCGGCCCTCGCGGCTGTCGCGGATACACCCCTCAAATCCTCTTGTGGGCACGTGTCATGCTGCAAGAAGAGACGCAAGGGGCTTATATCTTTCCTATGACTAGTCAGTCGATTATACATTAAGCCCTGGTGAACGCGGCGTTAGTGTATCCAGCAGCTATCTAATCGGTGGCGTCCGGGTCTGCTGGACTTTCCACGTGTTCCAGGAAGAGCCAGATTACATGCACACGCAGTGGTCTGACGGTGGTCAATGCTCATCACGCCACACTATATATACTGTAAGTCCCTCTCTCCTCATCCCTAATGATATGACGTAATTAGAGCAACTGATTTATATGGTAATCGGAGGCATGGCAACTCACAGAGCTGCTTATGAGCACACCGTCACCCTTCACCCGCGCAGGCCACCGTGTACCGGTGTCAGCAGCACACCGTCACCCTTCACCGGCGCAGGCCACCGTGTACCGGTGTCAGCAGCACACCGTCACCCTTCACCCGCGCAGGCCACCATGTACCGGTGTCAGCAGCACACCATCACCCTTCACCGGCGCAGGCCACCGTGTACCGGTGTCAGCAGCACACCGTCACCCTTCACCGGCGCAGGCCACCATGTACCGGTGTCAGCAGCACACCGTCACCCTTCACCCGCGCAGGCCACCGTGTACCGGTGTCAGCAGCACACCGTCGCCCTTCACCGGCGCAGGCCACCGTGTACCGGTGTCAGCAGCACACCGTCACCCTTCACCCGCGCAGGCCACCGTGTACCGGTGTCAGCAGCACACCGTCACCCTTCACCCGCGCAGGCCACCGTGTACCGGTGTCAGCAGCACACCGTCACCCTTCACCCGCGCAGGCCACCGTGTACCGGTGTCAGCAGCACACCGTCACCCTTCACCCGCGCAGGCCACCGTGTACCGGTGTCAGCAGCACACTGTCGCCCTTCACCCGCGCAGGCCACCGTGTACCGGTGTCAGCAGCACACCGTCACCCTTCACCCGCGCAGGCCACCGTGTACCGGTGTCAGCAGCACACCGTCACCCTTCACCCACGCAGGCCACCGTGTACCGGTGTCAGCAGCACACTGTCGCTGTGTTACTACAGGTCCAGTCGCTGTGGTCTTTCAGCGGTTCTCATGACAAGCCCCGTAAAAGGACTGTAAAGTCAATGCAGTTGTTTCAGAGGAGGCCTGAAATAATGTGATATATATGTCCACAGCCTTGGATAGGATAGGGGAAGACATATACACACGTACACTCACATATAATCCAGACACGCGTAGCATCAGCTGGACCACAGTGTTCTCTAACAGGACCAGTTATTCACGTGCACAAGGGAAGGGAATCTCAAAATATAGACATCTTTAGCCCCTACAGTTTCTCTTTTCTTTCTCCACTCTGCAACTCGTCAATTACGGAGACAAGAAGGAGTGGATTTGGGGATGTTGCTGTTTAAGGGTGGGAGGTTGTAGGGGCGCGCGGATGCGGTTGAAAATTGCTCTGCATCTGCTGCTGCGCCCCATGAAAGTGAAGAATATACTGAATCTGATTTCCTGACGTGCTCCGGCAAGCCAGCCCCTTAGGAACTGTCTCCAGGGATTGTTATTATTGAAAAGGAAGGTGTATTCGGTGTGTATGTGTGGATAGATGTTCACGTGTGTGGGGTCATTGTAGTAGCGTTCAACGTGAACAGATAATCAAATGAATACGTTTCAATAGCACACAGATTTGGTGAGGGGGCGGGCGAGGGGAGTCGGGGGGGGGGGGGGCTCGTTTTAGTAACAGATGTCCACGCAGTGGCTGGTAGGACAGCACTTCACCATCAACACGTGTTAAGTGACAGTGACGGACAGCAGGCAGTCTATTTAATAATTCACTATATTTTAATATTTTCCTCTCTCTCTCTCTGTCTGTTTTTACACTGACGGCAAAATCCAATTCCGCGTCAAGGTTATGATTACAAAAGTCTGCATTAAATATGCCATCTTTGGGAGGGAAAATACTGACATAGATTGTGGCTTTTGTTTGTCTGTTAATTTCTTTAGTATGCGTGTCTATATGTTGATCCTGTATCTGGGTTGAGTAATTAACACGGTGATCTACTTACACACAAACACACAGAGATACTGTACCATACCACTTATATATACCAATGGATTTTCAGGCCCGTGCCACCACATTCCCAAGTGTTTTTCTATCAGTTTCTTTTTTTTGGAGGGGGGGGGGGGGTTACTGTAATCAGATGACTAAAAAGGCAAAAGACAAGATGGTAGAGTAGACACAGATCTTCACATTTCCCCAGCACAACGATTCGGGTAACTGAGCCTCAACTGACCAGAAATGATTTGCCTCTGTCTGTTAGACACGTAATGGAGTCATTTAACTAGTCAAATTAGGAGCTGCAGAGATGCCGCATGCTTCATTACTGGCTTCCAATGGGCACCATTTTACATTTACGTCAGGAATCATTTCAGGGCAAATTAATGCTTTTATTGTCTTTGTGAAAATACACCCAGATGCACCCAGGCTCGCCACATCTAAAAGATCAGCGCCACCTAGAGGTCAGAGAGGGAACTCCAACCCAGCAGAGTGGTTAGGTTAGGTGGGTGTCATGTTTAGATGACAGTCAGTCAGTCCATTCTTAGATCCAAACTCTAAATCAGAAGCATGTGATGGAGGATGTAGGATGTGTCCACCAGCGTGGGAGATCAAACTCTGAGTCTGTGAGCGACAGTGCTGAGGGCTCTGGCACCTGTCAGCAGGAGTCTTTGACACGTCTTGTCTACAGACAAGAAGCAGGCTCCGTCCAGAACACAGTCTAACCACGTTTTGGGTTTCTGCACTATTTGTATTGGGCATGTGGTGAAGGTTACCACACGATCAGTTCTTTCCATCCAAATCATTATTTAATTCAACTCTGGATTTGATTAAATCCTCAGAGAAGTTTTGAGTTCTTTAACACGTACAGGATGCACCTCAGTTGATAGACTGTTGTGGTGTTCCAGCAGTGAGTTCTACCAGTGTCCATTAAGAGAAATTAGATGTGGAAGTACATGAGGAAGCTGTCGGTTGCTGATTTATATGTCCTGTTGAAATCCCATTAAGAGAAATCACTAAAAAAATCTACATGTCTTTAATAAGATTTTTAAATGTGTTTTTATTTCGATCAAACTCAGTTTAAACGTCTGCTTGTTGCCTCATCTAAGCGCTCTCTTGGCCCATTGTTCTCTACCGCTTTTATGTTATGATAGATTGGAGCCATATTGTATTATGATGATTGACAGGCAAGGATGTTTGTGTGTGTGTTTGTGTTTGTATGTCTTTTTGACTATACACACACCGCCCTAGCCCCCCCCCCACCCCCCCCCGCCCCTTTCCAGACCCTGTTGTGTGCTTGACATTCTATCGATATCGTTACACCCAAAAGCTGGACTGTTTGATCCTGTGTTTGACTGGCACGCTTTGAGCTAGAGAGGCTGTGTTTGCTCACTGCCACAGAGCCATGTTTCTCTCGCCACTGGTTAACGGCGTCCACCCGACCACCCAAAGTTCACTCCTGTCTCTCTGCGATAACCCACAGTCTAACCAGACAGTCCGCCTGCTCAGTTTCATACGTTGATATAAAAGCATGTCCTGCAAAACAGATAAGAGAACATGATGTGATACTGGGGGGGGTTGGGGGGGGGAATAACCTAAACTTAGAGTTACTCCATGGATTCACTGATCTCTCTACGGGTCCCGATTCCCGTCAGTCGAACAGTCACCCCCTCCTCTCTTTATCTCCTTTGTCCACAAAGAAAGGAGAAGAGACACATTCTCAATCTTCTGTTGCAGTATTGTTTTTATGCTGGCTGTTCTATATTGATCCTGAGTGTGGCTGGTTATCTTTGCATGGTGGGCAGTTATGGATGAATACACAAAGCCTTTCATTTGGACAAGGGATCATTGTGCCGTCATCCTCCCACGCCTGGAGAGAAGCGAGAAGGGGGTGAACGGCATCCATCGAGGTGCCTTACCGTCATCCGAGGGCACCACGTTAGTATGAAAGAAGTATCGGAGCATAGTTGCTTGAATACAGCACTTAAAATGCCTATACTGGACCTTGATCTCAACATATTTGGTACATTCATTATGGATGGATATGATCAGGTTTTTTGCTGGTACGGTTCAGCTGGTAGGGTTAGTTCAAAAGTGTGTTTCTGGCGGTCACTCCCATAGTTCCAGAAGGTGCTCCGCAGGACTTCACCAGGCTCAGAATTCCGGGAGAACTGCCTAGGGGTTCCGTTTGACCTCGTGAGTTAAAAGGAAGCAGCATGAGATTAAGAGAGAGAGAGAGAGAAAAAGAGAGAGATACAGACAGAGGGAGAACCATAGAGAGAGCGGAAAGGCAGAGAAATCAGGGAGAGAGGGCTTGTGATCAAGAGAGTAAGGGGAGGGGGGTTTTAACGTCCTCCGCTCTGACAGTTGTGTGGAGTGACATCTTGAGGGTTCCTGTCCCATCCACTTCAGGCCACTCATAGGCTGGCCTGTACAGCCCACTGTTTCCCACAGCCCCCTGCACCAGAGGCTCATAATTACTCTTAAGAAGGTAATAGTGTAAAATGAATGCAGTGCTCTTTCCCCGAGGGGAACAAAGGAGCCTTATTATACAACCTCGTCAGCTCTCCTGTGTGTCTCAGCGCTGTACAATCACTGTTTTCAGCAGGATAACCAGCATGTGGTAAACGGCGAGAGAGAGAGAGAGAAAACGACAAAGGAAAAGTGGTTGTCTCAGCCATCAAACGGCAGTCTCTAAGTGTAACTTCTGCTCTTAATTTGTTCAAAAAAAAAAAGATGTCTTCTCTGTTCTCAGTTCTTAGCAGTTTGTTTCATTTATTTGAGGTGTAGAAACACACAACACACACGCAGGCGTGCGCACACACAGACTCGCCGCTAAGTCGAGAGACGTCTTCTTATTGGGGAATCTATCAATAAATCAATGTGACTTTAAACACATTTCCCCCGTGACATCACTGAACTGATAAGACCTGAACTAATCTCTGTTGAGGCTGTCGGAGTGCTTTGAACAAAATCTAGTTTGCATCTCTCAGCAAGGTTATTTGTCAATGACTTATAATCCCAGGTACATTTCCCGGGTTTTATATTAGAAACGGGTAAATGGTTCTCATGTCTGATGTTTCTCAGCCTTGGGAAAGAAAGAGAAGGCTAAGGAACAAAAAGGAATGTTATGGATTTTGCTGTCAAAACAATGAGAGGAGTGAGTGATCAAAATAGAATGGTTTCTGTATTACCTTTAGACTTGTTTCTGCATTACCATCCTGGAAATGAGTCAACTACTGGTAATGTTGATCATATTTTAAAGTAATGAAATGTTCACCTTAGAAACTAAGGAACACATTTTTTTTTTGTTGAGCTGTCGTATATGGTTGAATCAACGTTGAGTCCGAGTCATTTCGATGAAATTACGTTGACCCGACGTGGAATAGACGTTGAACTGAAGTCTGCGCCCAGTGGGTCCTTTCTCATCCTTATCTCAGTCATGTTGTCTACCTGTACCGTAAGACACTGTCCACACCAGACAGAGCGTCATGCCCAGAGCAAGTGTTCCTCTTGAGGGTGTCACTACCTTGTCTCGTCCCTCCAAGGGCACGGTACTAGCCAAGAGCAGGAACAATCATCACCAGGGCTTTACCTACTTGGTAATTTATGAGGGCTCAATTAGAAGAGCACACAAAGTAATGATTTTGAAAAGCGCCTCGTCCGTGTTGTGAAATTTGATGTTCTGCCTTCTGCTTATTAGAACTGCTACCCCAGATTCATAAACAGTGTTTGGAGATAAATAATTGATATTACACATTATCGCTCCAGAGCGAAAGATACATTTTTTTTTTTTTTTGCCATTGTGAGTTTACGTAGGGGGGGAATTTCACTACAGAGCCTATTACCCCCCCCCCCCCCCCCCCCACAACCTCCTCTGAAAAAAAGGAGAGAACTTTAACAGGACGCGTCCCCTTGTGCAACGTTCCTCAGTGATCCCATCTTTACACGCCAAAATCTCTCTTTGATTTGCCTTCGCTCTCCGAATCTGTTTCCCTCTTCGCACAGAACCTCACGGAAAACTTTTGCCATATCTGTCATCTCAAAACGGAGTCTTGGTCTCAGATGAACAGTTTTGATCTTTCTCGACTGTTTACGGCCGCGTCAAGTGGGGGGGGGAAAAAGACTTGCCGTAAGTGCTTACACCAGCACTAAATAGTTTGACATCTTGCTCTCTAACAACGTCTTTAAAGTAAATAAAAAACTAAACAACGGCCTAGCCTGCAATTAAACTGTAGATCTGAATATGACATGTTTGTACCGGAGTGATTTCTCTTTGCCCTTTTCCCGCATCGTTTTTGAAGGGATTCTGTGTGTGTGTGATGTTGTAAGGGCTGTGTCAGATCACAAGGGGACTGGGTTGAGATGTGGCCAGGGCTGATAGCCTCTGGTCACGGTTGCCTTAAGCCCTCCATTCTCACTGAGTGCTCAAGGCTAGACAGGGGCGTTCATCCACCGCTGGCCGAGGACTTCATCCACCTTGAAGAGGCTGCCTTTCACACAGCCTCCACAACGCTCTGCTACACACGCACTTTGAGAGCTCAGTAAATATGTGATACAATTCCACCTCCGTTCTCCCACACTGAGGTCCCATGTTACAGTCTGACTGAGCGGGGTCGTAGGAAGCATCCTAGTGGGAGGAGCTGGTCTAATCATGAAGAGCAGCAGGGTGTCACTGCTTAAGGCCTGGGGTTGGAGATACTGTACTTTAGCAGAGGCTAAGGTTTCGCCATGCAGACACAGGAAGTAAGACCAAACAGTCTACTAGTGAATAGCTTCAGATGGTGTGAAACTCAATGCCCAATGTAGATGTATAGGGAAAGGGGGATACCTAGCCATTTGTACAACTGAATGCATCTTCCGCATTTAACCCAACCCCTCTGAATCAGAGAGGTGCATGGGGCTGCCTTAATCGACATCCACGTCTTCAGCGACCGGGGGAAAAGTGGGTTGCCTTGTTCAGGGGCAGAACGCTAGATTTTTACCTTGTCAGCTCGGGGATTCGATCCAGCAACCTTTCGGTTACTGACCCAGCGCTCTAACCACTAGGCTCCCAGGTTAGCCTTTAGGGGTATTAGACTATAATTCTCCTGAAATTGAATTGGACTTCACCATAGCAATAATAATCTGTAGTTGGTCTTGCGTAAGGTAAAAACAGTGATCCCCCCCCCCCCCCATTTAAAGAAGCTGTAGAACTAACAACCTGTGTATACGAAACGTAGTTGCAGAAGAAGAGCTTCTGTTTTTTTCACTGTCTCTGTTACTGGAGCTGAAACAGTGAGCCTCTCGGAAGTGCTGGCTGACCATTGCAGGGTAAGAGAGGGAGGGAGAGAAAGACTGAGCCGGAGAAATGGGGGGCGGGGGGGGGTGGTCCTGGAAGGTTTCGTATATCATAATTATCCCGTTAAGCAACGGAGGGGTTCCCTCGGGAATTATTCTTAAATGGAGGATTTGCAACGAGAATGGGTCAGAAATGCATCCAGCAAGCAGGAAATCCTGTTTTCATTTACATAATCATATCACCACTTCTCTTTGGTCCCTTCTTAAAGGCGGATGCTAATTCACAGCCCAGCTTTTGTAGGTTTAAAGCTGTTGTTCTTATTCCCTCCAATACGTGTCCCCTTACTGCCAGAGCTTCTCTAAGTCTATTACTCACTTTTTTGACCTCTGACTCTAAACATCTTCTTTGAGCGTGGAGTTGGCCCTTTTGGCTCTTCTTCCTCGGGCACATATGTGAAAAACAGAAACAGAAATAAAAGTTGATTCATGAATAGCGCTGTCTTAATTGAGACCCAGTAAGAGTAAGTAGCAGATGTTATACCGGGAACTGTTGAATCATCAGAGACCAGAGGAAGTCTGCAAAATCATATTTAAAAAAAAAGCCAGGTGCTTGTGATTTTCCATTGCAGCACACTGTGGCGATGTGGGAGGGAAAAGGAGGAGGAGGATAGGAGAGGGATATTCATCCGGAAAGATCTACAGAGAGAGTAATAGTGCAAACGCACTGTAGCATTCAGAGACATTTCTGGTGTCACCCTACTGTTTGATCTTGCCCATAAACTCTCTTTGTCCTTACTACGATTATTCACTGTAGAGCTTGTCTGAAAACACGTATTTCTGGATCATTGTTTCGACACACTAATGCTGTTGGTACTTTAACAATCACGAGTGTATCCAAGGTTTACGATGAACACAGAGAAAGTGAAGTGTTCCCTGTCTGCATCTCCCTGCTCGTCTGAATCCTTATCACTGAGCACGTCCCAGGTCTCCAGCTCTCTCTTGCCTTCTTTTCTTATTTTAAACTCCTGTCCCTGATCCATTAGGAACCCATCTTATATTGCTGTGTGATTCCTGCCCTGGGAAGCGCCGGGTTTCAGCGGCAGACAGGAACCTGTGATGGCTGTGCCCTCTGTCTGTACTAGTGGAGTAGGGAACCTGTGATGGCTGTGCCCTCTGTCTGTACTAGTGGAGTAGGGAACCTGTGATGGCTGTGCTCTCTGTCTGTACTAGTGGAGTAGGGAACCTGTGATGGCTCTGCTCTCTGTCTGTACTAGCGGAGTATGGAACCTGTGATGGCTGTGCCCTCTGTCTGTACTAGTGGAGTAGGGAACCTGTGATGGCTGTGCCCTCTGTCTGTACTAGTGGAGTAGGGAACCTGTGACGGCTGTGCCCTCTGTATGTACTAGTAGAGTAGGGAACCTGTGATGGCTGTGCTCTCTGTCTGTACTAGTGGAGTAGGGAACCTGTGATGGCTGTGCTCTCTGTCTGTACTAGTGGAGTAGGGAACCTGTGATGGCTGTGCTCTCTGTCTGTACTAGTGGAGTAGGGAACCTGTGATGGCTGTGCTCTCTGTCTGTACTAGTGGAGTAGGGAATCTGTGATGGCTGTGCCCTCTGTCTGTACTAGTAGAGTAGGGAACCTGTGATGTCTGTGCTCTCTGTCTGTACTAGTGGAGTAGGGAACCTGTGATGGCTGTGCTCTCTGTCTGTACTAGTGGAGTAGGGAACCTGTGATGTCTGTGCCCTCTGTATGTACTAGTAGAGTAGGGAACCTGTGATGGCTGTGCTCTCTGTCTGTACTAGTGGAGTAGGGAACCTGTGATGGCTGTGCTCTCTGTCTGTACTAGTGGAGTAGGGAACCTGTGATGTCTGTGCCCTCTGTCTGTACTAGTGGAGTAGGGAACCTGTGATGGCTGTGCTCTCTGTCTGTACTAGTGGAGTAGGGAACCTGTGATGGCTGTGCTCTCTGTCTGTACTAGTGGAGTAGGGAACCTGTGATGGCTGTGCTCTCTGTCTGTACTAGCGGAGTAGGGAACCTGTGATGGCTGTGCTCTCTGTCTGTACTAGTGGAGTAGGGAACCTGTGATGGCTGTGCCCTCTGTCTGTACTAGTGGAGTAGGGAACCTGTGATGGCTGTGCTCTCTGTCTGTACTAGTGGAGTAGGGAACCTGTGATGGCTGTGCTCTCTGTCTGTACTAGTGGAGTAGGGAACCTGTGATGGCTGTGCTCTCTGTCTGTACTAGTGGAGTAGGGAACCTGTGATGGCTGTGCCCTCTGTCTGTACTAGTGGAGTAGGGAACCTGTGATGTCTGTGCTCTCTGTCTGTACTAGTGGAGTAGAGAACCTGTGATGGCTGTGCCCTCTGTCTGTACTAGTGGAGTAGGGAACCTGTGATGGCTGTGCCCGTACTAGTGGAGTAGGGAACCTGTGATGTCTGTGCTCTCTGTCTGTACTAGTGGAGTAGGGAACCTGTGATGGCTGTGCTCTCTGTCTGTACTAGCGGAGTATGGAACCTGTGATGGCTGTGCTCTCTGTCTGTACTAGTGGAGTAGGGAACCTGTGATGGCTGTGCCCGTACTAGTGGAGTAGGGAACCTGTGATGGCTGTGCCCTCTGTCTGTACTAGTAGAGTAGGGAACCTGTGATGGCTGTGCTCTCTGTCTGTACTAGTAGAGTAGGGAACCTGTGATGGCTGTGCTCTCTGTCTGTACTAGTGGAGTATGGAACCTGTGATGGCTGTGCTCTCTGTCTGTACTAGTGGAGTAGGGAACCTGTGATAGCTGTGCTCTCTGTCTGTACTAGTGGAGTATGGAACCTGTGATGGCTGTGCTCTCTGTCTGTACTAGTGGAGTAGGGAACCTGTGATGGCTGTGCTCTCTGTCTGTACTAGTGGAGTAGGGAACCTGTGATGGCTGTGCTCTCTGTCTGTACTAGTGGAGTAGGGAACCTGTGATGGCTGTGCTCTCTGTCTGTACTAGTGGAGTAGGGAACCTGTGATGGCTGTGCTCTCTGTCTGTACTAGTGGAGTAGGGAACCTGTGATGGCTGTGCTCTCTGTCTGTACTAGTGGAGTAGGGAACCTGTGATGGCTGTGCTCTCTGTCTGTACTAGTGGAGTAGGGAACCTGTGATGGCTCTGCTCTCTGTCTGTACTAGTGGAGTAGGGAACCTGTGATGGCTGTGCTCTCTGTCTGTACTAGTGGAGTAGGGAACCTGTGAGGAGGTGCGTGGTGACAGGCCCACTGTGGAGGATTAAAGGCCCACTCTGTCTCTCTCTCTCTCTCTCTCTCTCTTCTCATCTCTCTCTCGTTCTCTCTGTCCTCATCTCTCTCTCTCTCTCTCTCTCTCTGTCCTCATCTCTTTCTCTCTCTCTCTCTCTCTCTCTCTCGCTCCCTTTCTCTCTCTCGCTCTCTCTCTCACTGTCTTTCGCTACCCCCCCCCCCGTTTCTCTGAAGTGACAGACAGTGAGTGTCATTCTCGTCACTCAGAGGGGACCTCGTCCCAGGCTGACTGAGTCGCTTCAGCGTTCTTCTCCATTCCCACCGCAGCGCAACGCCACACAAAATTAGTAACCAGATATGGCAGTGGCGCGATGCTAGTGCGAATAATACCACACACTCGAGGGAGCCCAGAGCTGTGAGATTAGCACAGACAATTAATACAAGACATGCCTGCGAGAGGGCCTCTGAATATCTTTATGTTGTTTAAGCCACTACGACTCGAAAACTGAAACTGTCCCTGTGTGTCAGTATTCGAGGGAGTGTGTGCGCGTTCATGTCTGTGTGTGTGTGTGTGTTGCGGAATTGAAACCTTAATTTTGACAGGTGTTTTGATGTCATCTTTCTTTTTTTACAGCCCCGAAGTCGTGTACTGTACAGTAGCTTGTCACAGACATACTTGTCCATTGAAAGTCACTGACAACGGTAATGGTAACATTCCTGGCCTGTAATCCATGTGTAAGTGAAGGAAGGAAGTGTGTGCGGTCTATGTAAGCACAGCTAGGCCCTCCCTGCGTACAGGCTTGATAGAATAAAAAGCATGCTTCATACTCAAATGAGGCCTGATGAGCACAGATGACCTCACCTCTTCCTGTTGCCAAACAAAAGCTTCATTTTTATAACAGAGACGGGGGGGAAATGTGGAGTACAGAAGATCCCTGGCTCGTCCCACCATCCAGAATGTGCCCTCTACAAAGACAACAAAAAACTTTTATCGACAGCCTTTGTTTGACCTTGTTAGCGCCAGCGCATTTGGGTAATCTGTGCTTAATTATTTTTTTCCCTCTCTTCTACATAATACTACAACTTGTGCTCAAACCACAAGCATTTAAGACGTGGCAATTTTTTTTTTCTTTTTTTTTTTGCACATTCCAATGCCATTATGTTACATTGTTGCCGAATAAAGGCTGGTATTATGCTCCCGCGGTAAAGGGCAGAAGTGGACGGAGTTTTTATCTGCTGAACGAATCAATCAGGATTATGTCAGCTGAAAAGAATCACAGACAGCAGTCGCCAGTGTGTGTGTGTGTATTTGAAATTTTGCTTATTTAAAGGGGAGCTATTTGTTGGTCGTGAATACATGGGGGTGACTGAGACGTCATTTCTCGGTACAGAGAGGATCTCTTCTATTTATTTTATCCTCTGTGGGAGGATTGGAAGGGCGCTCATTATCATTTCAGCAGAAATGATTAGGAGATCAAATAGAGATCGAATGCCATTTCCTTCCATTAATGCGGGGGGTTTAGTGCGTCTGTCATGGCATGGCTGTCCGGCTGCCTGTGGGAAAAAGACAGAGGGAAGAATGGACGAGAGGATTAAGAGGGGACCGGGGCTTGGCAAGGGAGTGCAGGGCTATTCATTAGCAGGGCCCAAAGAGAGGCACACTGACATGCAGAGAGAGAGAGAGGGAGAGGGAGAGAGAGAGAGAGGGAGAGGGAGAGGGATGAGCCTTGAGCAGTAGCTCTACCACACAAAATGGAGGGTAAAGGCAAAAAACAGTGATCACACGGTCAAGTTTGCCCTCCACATTGTGCAAACCTACTCATGCAACACTTTGTCCTGCTTTGAGACTCACACGCGTTAGGGTGAGGGTCCTGCCCTCTGGGGCCACATTCAAACAACCCTCCTTAATGTTGGGCCTAACAGGCTGCTAATGCCTTGCCAGTCACACAACCAACCCTCAAGTCACGACTATGACATAAAAAAAAAAGAAGTGACATTTGTTTTGTCAACTTAGGCTCAAAATGTGACTGAATGTTAGAATCGGGAGTTGGGAGTAACGCTCTCGGTGTTCTGCGATCTGTGAGTTCAAATCCCTCCATTTAGCGCTCTGGCTCAGAGGGTTATTTTCCTCATCAGGAGCACTAAAACCCTTGCATACTTCTTCCGTCTGAATAGCCATTTTCTCTGTATTGTATTTATGTATTGAAAAAAAAGGTAATAGATCAAGCACATTCCATTATTCTCTTATAAGATCATTAGCAAATATAATTAGATATGAAAGAAAGTAATTTGGAAAAGAGGGGGAAAAAACGCTATCAGGCAAAGAAGACAGATTGTTGCATCAGAGTGTTTGGGCTTAAATTGCTCAGCGGAGGTATTATCTATCCAACCATCTTCTTCTCAGAAATAGTCACTGGGAGAGGGAGGGAACTCACTCCAGCCCACTGTTTCTCAGCCAAGACCTAGCTTTTTCCTGTACACCCATGTCTCATACAATACCTACGGGTAAAGGAGGAATAAATCAAATAAATAACATCTAAAACAACAATACCTACATTGTGCAGTGCCATTCTTTAAAAAAATACAACATCAGACAGAGCGGAATAGGCCCCTTCCCTCCTGCATATATGGATTCTCCTTTTGTACTTTTGTCTTACCTAAAAAAGGAAACACAAATCTTCTTCCTTGATGCAGTATAGCTGGGAACCAATTCATTGTGCCACTACCACATGTAGGAGTTTGTCACTGTTTCAACACGGTAGTGTGCTTTCTAATGGGGATCTGAGCAGAAACAGCCATAAACACAAAATCCTCTCTCACCGCAAATGTGCTGTTTTCTTCTTTAGTGGTGCTTTAAGGGACGGGGGTGGATGTGGATTCCTCTAGTCTTTTTGAATCGCAGCAAATGGTATTCATAAACATCCTGTATTCATTAAAACCTTCTAAAAATATGATTTGGGTGCACTTCCTCGTGCTCAAGCGGTGGTGTGTGCTGTTCATATTTACATATTTATAAATACTGGGCTGTACAATGAGGCCTACCTTTGCCAAAAACAACACTTTTCTACTGTCGCCGGATGCCTGGGAGAGAACAAAGGCCTCAGAGGCACCTTCAATGGCAGTACTCTATGTAACTGACTGCTTGCCAGCCTGCAGCAGGCTCAAATGTACATAGGGCGTCAGTCACCTCCGTGGCACTTATGTTACAGCTAAACTCAAGTCTCATGCAGTCAAACCCACATCATTAGAGGACTAGCACGCAATCTACAATACGTGGAGGCTAGGGTTATCTGGGGGGAATTACTTCTCCTGCTTTAGTTTTGGCCTCATCAGAATTACAAATATTCATTTCCAACCTTTACATAGAAATAACAAATACAGAGCTAAACACAATGTAAAATAGAAGCATTTATACTGTTTTCCATAGTAACTGATTAGCTTAGTCTTATGTAGTGAGGTGAGAGACTATGCTTAGAGACCCCCACTCGAACACTAGTATTTCCCAAGGCAGTTTACAACACATGCTCTCAGTCTTGTGTTAGGCCATTGTTCTTGTCCTTGTCCGTCCACCTATTCATTTATGCATTCTGTTTGGCATGACACATGTATTAACACAGGGTGGATCCTGGAGCTATGTGTCCTCTTACCATATGCCTGGGTTTCTAGGGCCCTCTTCTCCAGTAAATGGCCATTCTGACTGTTATCTCACAGTTTACCAGTAGATGGCGTCCTCACCCTTTCAACATTTTCAAAAGTCCCATTGACTACGGAGCGTTTTTACAATTCATTGTAAAATATATACGTTCTCATACAAATAATGATCGAATCAGTTGTCGCAGATATAGAGAGTCTTGCTGACCTGATGCGGTTGTTTAAATTGTAGCGTTTACCCATCCCAATATTATTCTTTTTTGCATAATACATGTAAGGCTTTTCCTAATGGTAGGATTCCTTACATTCTAATGATAAAGTGTTGTAGACTACAGCATTAACCAGATAGTATTTGTTTAAACAGTATTGACCTGGTATGATAAGCAGTAGTTGTTTTTAAGATGACACACACAAGTGGAATGTCAACGAGGTCCTTGGGTTGGCTGGTGAGGTGCATCTGTTCTGCACCCGAATGGGAAATTAAAACTGAGAGGAAGTTATGAGGAATCCATAAAGTTGGCCTGGAAATCTCCCGCTCGCAATGGCAGTTGTTTGGGGAGAAGAAATGTCGTGCTTAAATAATAACATTCCAGGTGGCTTAGTTAATGAACAGTGAAAATCAAATATGGGGCTTAAGCTGTAACTCGTTACTGGAAGTTTTTTTTTTCAAGGGAAATCACGAGGAGAAGCCACCCTTGAGAGACCAGATACTTTTTATGCAAAGTAAAACATTTATTTGTTTATTAGGTGGACTACGACAACATATTTACTTTAGTGGGGGGGGGGGGGGGGGGACATTTAGTCTGACTCCTTATTGAATGGTTGACTAATGATAGATTGATGCGTGAAGCATAGATGTAGACATAGAATGGTATAAACCAACAGACTGTTCCGTCATATTGCCATGTAAAATGCACAGATGACATACGCAGGCTTAGTTTGCCATCTAGTGGTCAAAGTTGGCTCTGGCAGCATTTCCTTAGACTGCATCACACATACAGTACCATGCAGACGAGGCTGCAACATGATGGACAGAGCAGTGATGCTCTCTCTTTAAGAGAGTAAAGCTGTTGTGTGCAGCATGTCTTCAAAGCTAACTCCCGGCGATGATTGTTTTAATTTGTTGATGCGTCTGGCACAGGATGTTTCAAGTGTGAATTATGATCGCTAATAACTAGGGTTCTGGTTGTACGGCACACCCACATCTCCACATCTTCCGGCGTTAATACCAGATAAGCCCGGAGAGCTACTTTAATTATCTTTAGAATCTTCACCTGCCTTTTCTATACTGTTTGACATAGGAGTTTTAAGCGAACGTACACTGCATCTTGATTTGAGGGTGACGGTGTAACTGTGTGTTTAATACAGAAGAGAGTAGGTGTCAGCGATATTGTTCTTTGGGAAAACCAAAGGATGTTTTATCCGTTTTTAGTGTTCCGTTGCTCTGCACCGACTCTTCATTTCATTTTCGATATCTTCGCTGTGACAGCACAATCAAATAAACGCCTTTTCATTTCATTTAGTCCGTTTCGTGACGGCACTATAAAAGAACATGACATGGAAATGCATTCAGTAGATTTCATTGACAAATAAATTTCCCACAAAGTTGTCGAGGGAATGAAACTGTGAATGGAAACAGGGGTTGTATTATTTAGCGCTCACATTGTTTCAGAACTTCAAGATAAGAGTGTTCTAAACGTCCGGGATTCAAACTTGCATTCTAATTGCTTAACTTCCGTTCATGATCACCAAGTTATCACACTTATCTAGCAAACAAACTTGCTTGGAAAAAGTATGGAAATCCTTTTGCTGCTAGTGTCTCATACCATTTTTAGTCTGCAACCTTTGCTAAACACCTCACAACCTCACCCCTGAGTCCCTGTTAGAGGCCTAGCCTACATTTGAGCTAAGTTTAGAAATGTGACATTTAGTCATCGCAATGTTAGAAGTTTGTCAGCCGTGCATGTGTAATGCTAATGCTAATTGTTGGTTCCAGAACAGAATGTCAGTTTCTGTTTTGCTCCTACTTTTTTGATGTTTGTTACAGTAAGAGGCGGCCATTTTGTGTGTATAACTGCTATGCTATGTTTAGTGTCAGAATGGTTGTGTTGTGGCTGTGGTGGGGGCCGGGGCAGTCGTGTTAATCTGCGTTTGTTCTCTTAACTGTAGTTCATCTGTGGGTAGGAGAGGAGGAAGGCCATGGAGCCCTGGGCCCCGCGCTGACCCTCGACCCTAACCTCGCGCTGCCTAACCTAGCTGACACTGAGACGCACGACGCAGCCTCTCTTAACAGAGACTAACTCCCGCCCGAGCACCCGGCTGGAGCAAGGCAGGAACATGATGATGATGGTGATGATGAAGGAACACACTATATCAAAGACTTTATTTAAAACATGCTACCTTCAAACAAGAGAAGTCATTCAAAATGAACTATGAAGGAGTGTTTCTGCCCTGTGGGAGGATGGAGAGGAGACTGAGAGACATACCTGCTGAAATGACTTGTAGAGGCCGCTGGATGTGACAGACAGACAGTGACTTGAACCATTCTGTTTCCTGTCCTCTCATGGATGACTCCTCCCTCCATCTTCTGTCTTCTCCATGTCTCTCCTTTGATTTGATGTTTTTGATGAAACTACCTGCTAAATGACAGTACCTAACACGCCCCTACTATGACACATTCCTTGATCCAAGATGGCGTCCATCATTGTTGACAAAAAAAAAAAAAATGTGATAATATTCCGACTGAACTGTTGTGCTGACCCTGTGCTTCACCTGTACGACAGACTCTCTCTCTCTCTCCTATCAGACCCAGTACAAAGACAGCTATTCAATGACCCCTGGGTCACAGTAATGGTATTGTCCCTGGACTGTACCATTCCCACTCTTGTCCTGCTGGAGCTGTAGCTTTAATTCGCTCCTTTTGACCAGACCAACCATCTATGGAGACCAAGCACACTTATTGCCACGCACATTTTAGTTGCTGTTTTCTACCCTGTTTCAGGGCACAATGCTCTGTGTGTCAGAAACCAATTAACAGGGAGAAGAAAAAAAAAGAGGAAAAACTAGAAAGTAAACCCGAAGTATGACATACTCTGACAATCTTTTCCTGTGCTAGCTAACTAAGAGAGAGCGGTAGTATTCCGATATGATGGGGATGTTAGTAGATGTGACAACGAGAATCGAAAGCCTGCGCATTGTACAGTACAGTGTGATGACGGGCAGAGGACTGAGGATTCCTCACCCCACCCCTTCCCCGTAACGGAAACAGGACTGAAGTGAAGACTCTGCCCTAGCACGGTCCGCTCATGTCTTTTCTCGCTCTATATGACAGAGCCTGTAGATGCTCAGAACTACATGTAAAAAAAAAAGAGAGAAATAGCAACAAATGAAAGTGTTGTTTGTGAAGAGCAAAAAGTGTTGACGTGACAGTAATAACTAGTTTACACGCCCTTGTCCTGTAGATAAACATAGAGCTTGAAGGGAAGTTATCAAACACGAAAAACGGGATTGTATTTTTCCATCCCTTTTCATCTCTCTTATTGACTTCAAGGACTATAGTGTTTGCAAGTGTTCGTAAGATACTGCCACCAATCAATGTTGCAAAGTGTTACTGACTACTGAAACGGTTTGTTGTATTTACTTTGAAAAAGAAGAAAAAACTGGAAAAACAAATATTGTCTTAGATACAGTCATCCGTTGTTGCATCGACAAAGCTCGTTGTTTTAGATGGTAGGCCTTAGGGTTGAGCTTCTTTTTTTTTTGTTCAAGTACTGTACTTTTTGCCTTCTACGTTCTAACGACAAAAAGAAAAAGATTGACAATCTACTCATGTGCTCCAAACATATGCCCATATATACATAATACATTATGCATAGAAGGATTTTTTTTGTGTTTTTTTTTTTTATTTTTTTAAGTTCTTTGCACTGTGATAGTATTATAAATCAAATCTATACAGTACAAAACTAGCTAACTAACTACAATGAAGGTGTGTATCTGTGTGTCCCTTGACATTGTGAAATGTTTCTATGTCCTCTTGTGAACCCTGAGAATTCTAAATGCGGTATGTACAGTGCGAATATATACAGTACATTTTCAGTTTGAAGGACGACAGTACATGGCTTTGACAAAATGCTATCATAGTGCCAACCCAAGGCATGCAAGTCACTTGTGTGGTCATCATTTACATACTGTTTGTTACTAAAGCAGAGTGATGATCAATGATCAAATTCCACAT